>NW_010305214.1:4063-9369 GCF_000700745.2 Antrostomus carolinensis | reverse complement strand
GCAGTTCATAAATGGAGTGAAAAACTTTTTGAAGGTCTTAAATTCAGCTCTTGATGAGGATGACAAACTCCCAGAAGCTGATTAAATTGTCAGTGATTCATGTGATGACTTAAGCCTCTTTGTGTTTTACAAAAACTTTGCTAAGGAAATTTAGTGTCAGAAAATCTCCTTGCTTTATTATTTTTTTTTAGTTTGAAAAATTTAGTTTGAAAAAGATTCAAAACTTTTAACAAACTTGCCCCATTGGAGATTAATCCAAAGTCCACTTCTACAAGGCTAATGTTACCATACTCTTTATATCTGTCTTTCAGTTCCTCTGCTTATCTTCAGGTAACTTTTCTATTTGTTTTAACCCATTTTCCACATATATTATTGGATGGCTAGCAGGAATAGAGATCATAATTTCCTGAAAAGGAAAAAAAAAAAAAAAAGAAAAAAAAGAAAAAAAAGAAAAGTAATGATTGCTGTATATAGAAAAAAAAAAAGAAAAAAAAGAAATAAATGATTGCTGTATATATAGAGGCAAAAGAATGCCTCCATTCAAAGGAGGTCATAATCCTGCACTTTCTGTTTTCCCAGAGGTAGTAGTCATCCGGTCACCAGCAGAGCACACAGGTAGTTTCAGACTGGTCAAAGCATGCTCTGTCACTTGGTTTAGCCCAGTGTGGAGTAGTGAGGGAAACACACAGCAAAGGAAAGTCACTTGGCACACAGGAGAGAGTTGACTGAGCAGGGAAGCATTGGGACTTGTAGGACAGAAATCTGTAGGAAATACACCACATTAATTGTATTTGTAAAACTGTTTCTTGGGGTCGTAGGTTCATAGAAAGATTGGATAGAAGCTGCTGTAGGCCATCAGGTCCATCTCTTTGAAGGCAGGCGATCACCAAGAACAATGAATCCTGATGGAGGTTTGTCTTCAGTGCCTCCTATGAGAAAGATCCGATGACCTCTGCAGGCAGTCTACTCTGGTGTTTCAGTAGCCTCAGCTTTGGAATTTTTCCTAATAGCAAGACTAGATCTTTCTTGCTAAAATTTTAAAAATTGAAGTTTATTACTGCTTGGCCTGTCCATTGGGAATATGGTGAGCTCTTTTTCAAGTGTGTGGAGAGCTGTCTTGTCTTCAGAAATGATCTGTATTTACCTCAACAGGAATTGGATCAAGTTCTGACTTAATTTCTGAAGAGTTTCTGGTACATGTATGTTATAGTAGTTGTAGTAGACAGTAGCACCCATTATACCATATCAAAGCATTCACGATAGCATATAAAAACTTTTAAAGCAATTTATACCATAGGCCATGGGCTGACACTCTTTACGACTTTCTTTTTGAATTAAAAGTATTATTTCTGACATTCTAATAGAAAGGTGTTTTTTTCATTTGGAATTTTTAAGTAAAATCTGTTAATAACTTAAAATTTGGCAAGAATGAAAATGTAACTTGCATAGAGAAGCTAAATCTTATTGGCTGGTACTGGAAATGCGGATGAAAGAGCACATTAAAGTATAAAATATATATTAAGTATATATATTTAGTTAATATAGGTAATTTATTAAAATTGTGTGCTAAACTATGGTGGGGAAGAGGGCTGGGTTAACTAATAATTTTTCTTCTAATCCAGAACATATTTGCAGTTTGAATACTTGAAATACATAGGAAATACTATATGGCCAACTTAATCTTTTTTCTGAGTTCGCATGAAAGATGGAATTTCAGAAGGAGATTTTTTGATACTTCAGGCTGCTTCAGCATTTTTTCCCATGTAATGACAACAACGCAGTCTATAAACAGTAAATGTATTTTTGCTAACGCATTTTGGAGCAGTGCACCCACCCTCAATATGAGCTGTGAGTGCTTCTCTGCTAGGGAGGGAAATATGAAGTCCTTTCCAGAAAATGATCCGTAATTGTTTCCTCAAGACTTGCTGTTTTATCCAGAGCACAGACTGAAAATGAGAATAAATCAATGCTTAACTATTGGGTGCTAACCACGAGGCCTTTCTAACACAGACTAGCTTCATGAGTGGTGTGTCAGCTGGTTCGGTGCTGGAGTTTTCACTTGACTTCTGTGTTCCCGAACACATCAGCTCTGTGAGCTAGCAAAGTGATTCACAACATGGTCTTTGCAGCATCTCTGTGATATTATTTTGGCTGCCTACAAAGAGATATTGACAGCTGTGGCTAATGGATGTTGGACTGGGAGGTCTGATAAACATGCCTATAATCAGCACTTACTATTATTTGGTTTTGTGTTGTTGGTGTCAATATGGTGCCAAAGGGCTTTGTTAGAAGTAGGAGTGCAAAACAAGTAAAAGCAGAATCCTGGCTGTGAAGGGCTTTAACTTAAGATGCAAACAGTAGGAAGAGGCAAGAAACGAAAGGAGGTTTGATAAGGGAGAATGAATCACAAAGCATGCTGTGGTTTTTGGAGGCTGTATATATTCCTTTATGGTTTAGTGTACTCAGTCCTAGTTGACATGCATGACTGTACAGTCTGGAGCGCGTTAAACATTTTTGGAAGTATTTAGAAAAGAGCAAGTTGAGTTTAGTTGTCGGAACAGTGTTACCTGTATTTATGAGTTATTGCATAATCTTGCTCATGTTCAGCATGTTATAGTAGGGGACTGGTTATTTTAAATATAATACAAAAATGGTTTCATGCTCACACTCAACCACTTTAAATATTTATTATGTATATCAAATTTTCAAGCATAATCAAAGTGTTAAATGGAGATTCCTGGCAGACAGTTATTAGCTGCTTTTATTGAATCTTCTAGTTAGTTTGCTGTAAACCAAACTACCCATCCCGTAATTAAAAAAACTCTGCATGTTAAAATTGCTAATTATGATAACTAAGGCTTGGTTGCTGATGGTTTGTTGGACCTGCTGCTCTTCTTAAGAGGCAAGTGTTCTCTGTGGTCTCCATTTGTTTCAGAGTAATGTGATTCAGAGAGGGCTAAATGCAGGTGCAGTTCTTATTTTCTCCAATGGAAATGTCATCCTCCCCACACTGAATTTGATTTTGTCTGATGATGATGACTGCATTCTGGCAGCACCTTGCGGGTGTGTCAGGCACTTCTGTGTTATGTACAGTGTATACGTGTAACAAAAATGATGCTCCTTGTTCCTCCTGCTTAGGATTTAAGTTTTAAGGAACTTGTAAAAACACGATTCTCTTGACTAGCTATGAGTGTGGTGTTTTTTCTCTCCCCACCACCACTGCCATAAACCCTTGAAAGCATGTCAGCAGTGTAGTCTTTGAATTCAATAGGAAGAGAATATAATAGAGATATTATTGTGAAGGATGAATACCCTGGTAATTGATTTGAGATGGCATTCATATCTGGAGAGTCTTTTGTTTGGATGCTGTTTTGGAACGCTGAGATTTTGAACTTACAATGGAAATAAGATGGATAAAGTATGAGCTATGATGGACAGAGAATGAAGGGCATCATTATGAAAAGAGCAGGAAGAAAGGAGACTTTTGAGGCTTTTGTTTGTTGTGGGAACCTTAATGAGAGAACATGGTTAACAGATGCAAGGCCTCAAAGTCCACGGTCACAAGCAGCAGTACAAAACCCTGCAATAAATAATTCTTACAGGGTAGAGCAGAGAAGTAGGAACTTGGAAGGCTTAGAAGATGGGCAGTACTGGTTGGCAGCAGGCATTTGCTGTGTACATCAGCAGCAATAGGGGAGGTGGAAAAGAAGCTGCTGAATAAAGGGAGTGGGCTCATTGCAGAAGGAAACTGTGATCTTTTTTTTCTCTACTTCTTTTGCTTTGGGGTGTGGGTATTTCACAATGTACAGTTTTCAGGAACTAAGAGCAACAGCTTTCAGTCCGCACCCAAAATAAGTGAAGAATAGCAATGAAATGGGTGACTCAGAGAGATGACTGACTCTAAATCCAGTGACTGATTGGGTGGAATGCTTTCTTGAGTCCTAGACATCTGTATCAGACTTCTGAGCCTGTTTTGGTGCTTGCTCTTCCAAATATCTGGTAGCTGAATATTTTCCAATCCATATTTGGAAATAGTTGATTCATTCATAAGGATAATACTCGTGCTGTTCAGGAAATGCAGTGGTTTGCTCACAGAGATCTAATTCAAATAATGGTGTAAAACTAGCCATTATTTTAATTTCTAAAATATAGTATCAAATCATTTTCTGAGAACTCTATGTGAAAGCACAAGTTATATGAGCTACCTATGAGTAACTCAGGTGAAGCAGAGGAAATGCTGTTCTTTTATTTTGAAATGTTGATATTTAGTTAACTATTCCTTGTCTTGAAATTTAAAATATTGCTAAGTGATATTTCCTTTTAATGATAAGATGGGGTCTCACACATCACATGAGCTGGAATTCTTCCCAGACAAAGCTCTGAAAAAGAAATTGACCACCATATAGTCTGCTCTTTGCTTACTTTACAAACTTGCTGTTGTGTTTCTTGTGGGGTTAAGAAGGACTCTGTGTGTGCAGGTGGAATCAGGGTGTACTTTGGCAGTGCTATCAAAGGAGTATCAGCTTTGAGTGATATGAACAGGGATATTACGTGTGATCTTGTAGTTCTCTGATATGATTTGTGTTGAGCTTCAGGTTAGAGCTATGAAATAGACTTGAAGAAAGCCAAATCATTGCTTTTTGGGGTACTGCATGCACTAGACTGGGCATGCACTTTTGATTCAGGTATCTTCACAACTACACAGCTGGGGGAGAGGTTTTTCTGCCAGGTGATGATGAAATCCTGCAACCATCTGGCTGCAAATCCTGTACTTTTAAAAAAACATTAAACTCACTTTTTTTCTTAACTCTTTTAAAGAAGTTAACCATGACCTCTTCCTGGGATTAAAAAAAAACCAACCCAACAACAAAACAGCCTCTAGAATAAAAATTTTAAGGTAAGGTCCACAGAGCTGGAGAGGCAGAGACTTTCGAAAGCACAAATGATAGTGGGAGACCCTGTTCCCATCGCTGAGGCAGCTTATGGCAGAACTGAGAAGAGAATACAGGTATCCCTGCCACAGCCATGGGCATGTCCTCCCTTTGTTAGTTTGGGATTTTTGGGTTTTGTCTTTCCTTCCTGTTGCATTTTTGTTGGTATTCTCTCAATAGTTTCATGGGTTCTGCATGCAAAAAATAGTTAAGAAAAGGAGCTTTTATTTCTGTTTTCTTGATGGCCTTTTAAAAAGTTTATAAACAGTAAGAATTGAGGTTGTTGCCATAATAATCAACTACTGAATCAATAAAGTTAAGCTGGTTGCTAAGGGAAGGCTATGTATAGTTGTGATGTAACCCTGACTGCAGCAG
>NW_010305214.1:0-4033 GCF_000700745.2 Antrostomus carolinensis | reverse complement strand
GGGGGGTGTGATTCTTCTGCGGGGAGGGCTGCTTAAATCTGAATTCATCTTAGCAGTGTTGATTTAAAGTACCTTTCTTTGTTATGGCAACAGAGGGGAACTATCACATGTCTTCTGAAATATCTAATCTTGCTTCCCTCATTGACCTTGTTCTTGATGAACAGGATTAAATATCCTTGTAGGAAATTTGCTTTAGTAAGTACACTAGAAGTATGTGAAGATGTGTATACCTGCAGAAGTGAAGAGCAGCAAACTACTTGTAATACTGACTGAATTGGCCCCTCACCTTTTTCCCTTCAAAGTTCATAATTTCAAAGTAATTGCCCCAAGTACAACAGCTTTGATGTTGTGAGAGCTTAGTCCTCATCCTTGGCTGCTTTGGAGGCTAACCTCAACATATAAGGATCTTCCCCGGTGGTGGAGTTTTAAATCAGCAGCTGCTATACTGCTACCCCTCACGATGGCTGAAGTAATTAATGACTTCCCCTCAGCCCTGCTATCCCCAGCAGATCTTTTGACCTTTTTGAGCTGTTAGTGGTTGGTCTGACTGAAAGGGACTAGATAACTGGCCTTGCTAGCTGGGTGGTGGCATGATGATGGCCAGAGAATCAGTTTTGGGTGCCTGCTTTTTTCTTAGGCTTTGTGGTGTGCTGCTTGGCTGCAGCTGGGCCATCAGACCATTGTGTGCCAAACAATTGCTGAACAAAATGAGATTTAAAAAAACACAGTATGGATTGTCAGCCCAAGGTTACTGCACAATCAGAGTGAATAGTTAACTCATAATGTAAATATTTTTACTTCAGGTGTTTATAAAAGTAATATAGAGAACAGGATATCTCAGAGGTATTTAATGAGAGAATTAGCAATGGTTCCCTTGAAGGCCTCCAGATCAGATCTCTCTTAAGGTAGCAGCTCCTGCAAACCATGAATATTGAGCAGAGGAAATAAATTACTTGGTTGATTTCTGACTCTTAATCCAAAATATCAATCACAGAAAAGTACTAGCTATGATTCTTCTTAAAGACCCACAATTACATACCTATAGAGATTTATCCTCTTGAGCTGCTGTTTTCCTGAGTCAGGGTTAACATTCTTTGGCTGGGCTGCTTGTGCTGCCAGTGCTTGTATCTACCTTCCCTTTGCAAAGAACTTTAGACTCCGGAAAGGTTGATCTGCCAATCTGGAGGTCAAACAAAACCTGGAGAACAAATATCAGTTGCAGTTTGTTCCACTAATGGCAATAGATGGGTATTAGTGCTACAGTCTTCATCACGCTTAGTCCTAACCTGAGAAACATACATGCAGGCGAGGAGAAACACAGTGTATCTCATGGATAGATGACCTACAGAAAGCAGATTTGTGTAAAACAGCATTATGAAAATGCTTGCATAAGCAAGGCTTGATTAGTAGTCATTTGTTGGTTTAGGTTTTTTGGTTTTTTTTTCTGTTGGGATTGTAATTTTTTCATTAGGTTAGTGTGAGTCACTGCTGGTGAGATTGCAGGAAGGGGTGTGTTTTGAAGAAGGGAATGTAAAGGACGAGAGATAAGCTACATGCTTTCCAGGTTCAAGGAGTATATTTTGGGAGGTTTTGGGTCTACACATGATAAACTGTAAATACAGCTATAATATTTTGGTACTACAAACTAATGGAGCTTTACTCTTTTGTGTCTGCGATCAGTCAGCAGTCCCCTAAGAAATTACTTTTAAAGGTTTAATGCAAACTTACTATTTTGCTTGTTTTACTGAGTTTTGGTTTTGGTTTTCGATGTTCTTCAGGGCACTTTGTCAGTACATTGCCCATAAAAGATTTTGCTGTGGGCTGGATGGCAGCATGGGGCACAGCAGGAAAAGGCATGCTTTGCAAGCTATTTCATTGCCTTAAATGTGCTCTTCAGGTAGAAGGCAGATAGCTTCCTGCACCTTTGGATTGCTCCTCCATCCTTCTCACAGGTGCCCAGATGGCTGGCCTGATGTGCTGGGGGAGAAGGGGGGCTCCTCTGTCTCCTCTCGCTGCTTTTTCTTCTTAAAGGTCCCTGGGCAGGAGCCATGGCTTTTAGTCCATGTGCTACACCCATGACCTGGCATCTGAGGAGCTCTGTGCTTCATCTGTACGTGGGTACGTAGATCTTGTTTCTCCCGCCTGCACGTTGCCCTATTGATGATAACAATCTAGCCTTTAGAGTGTTTTCCACTTGGCAAAATTGCCCACAACCAACCATTGTTTAGATTAATGCTGACCTTGTAGCTTGTGATGAACCCAAGACCTACGCAAACAGAAAGTGAATAGCCACAGTTAAAAAGCATCTTATCAGATATTTGAAAGAATAATAAACAAGAGGAAGTGGATAGAAGAATGCTTTTTAGTGAGACCGCATTAAAATAGAGCTTCATGGCCCAGCTTCTGTGATGATAGATAGGTACAGGCAGAGATTACACTGAAGCAATGCTCTTGTACTTTCTTTGAGGTAGTCTCAATAATCCCCTCTGTCACCTGGCCTATACTGACACAAGGATGTTGACATCATTGTCCTAGAGTTATTGCCTAACATCACTTCAGGCCTACTTTGGGCAGTCTGGATCCTATAGTTGCCCTTGTATTACTAGATGTTTGCCAAATACATTAACATAATTGTACTTCAGTGTACAGTGTATTAGCAGAGAATTTCTGGGCTTTGCAGTGCTTGGTTTGGGGATAATTTACAATCTCCCTGTAACTTCAAGGAGGGTGCCTCAGGAAAAAAGGCTTTCAGAGTCAGATTCTCTCTCATTGTATAAATCCCCCCGCTTTTCAGTCCAGGAGCCACATTAAGCAATCTGGCAGCAAGATCACCCCGAAGGCTCTGCAGGACTTGTCAGCAAGCACAAACCCCATACTACCCAGCTGTGGGAGACACAGGAAGGGCTCAGCCCTTACTCCTGCTGGGGTTTCCCTGCCAGCCAGGCAGAGCTGGCCAAAAGTGTATTTGGGAACCAGGGGATAGTTGTGCATTTGGCTCTGAACCTGTCATGACATGTACTGCCTCTTGTCTGGTCAATGAGCCAGAGACGGGTTAGAGACATGAGAAATAGAGTGTGTGTGGGAGGACGTGTAGGGGATGGAAAGAACATAGGGTGCCAGCATACAAGGTCAGGACTGAGAGAGAGAGCTGGAGACAACTGTGGACATAGCTTGGGGGGGTATAGAGGAGCACTGCAGGAATGAGGTTTGTTGAAATGAATGGTAGAGACGTAGCTCTGCACATTCCCAGACGTGGTATTTGTGCTGACTGCAGAGTGATCTAGGGTTGTGGTGTGGGTTTTTTGTTTACTTTTAAAAAATACATATATTCCTTGCAGATGGGTGTATGCCGTATACATATCAGTAACTCTTCCATTCTGCTTTGTCTTTTTATCTTGAAGTACGGGTGACAGCCAAGTTGTGCATTGACTAGTGAATCTCTGTGTGCTACAGGTGCTGTTGCTGAATGCAGAGGCAAAGATTGATGAATGGAGGAAGAACCCTGGGGCAAAACAGCCTTTCTACTGACAAGCACACTCTCTTCTTTTAGGGTCCAGGACTCTTTTTTGAGAAGAAGCAAGGATGAGTAGTCTGACAGGTTCTCTGTGTAATATTGCATAAAACCCATTGGCAGTGAGCTAGTTGTTTAAAGGATTACAGTAGTTGTCCTGAGGATTGTGAGTGAGAAGCAAGAATAAATGTTAGTGACAGCTCAATACAAATGAAGGAAGTGAGGATAATAAAATCTGCTCTTCAAAATATATTTGTGTTCAAACCCTCTACTGTTAAAGCTCAAGGTGCATATATTCCCTTTTATATAGTGCAAGTTAGGAGTTGAACATCATCTACCAGTTTGGCCTGGATTTGATCGATTACTTAGGTATATTGATGCTAGTGTGACTGCTGAATTTGAACACCCATTTTGTGCAGGATTTTGATTCACATGCAGGATGTATTATTCCATCTTTCCCGCAAAGACTAGGTCAGCAGCAATCATCGGGGGCAATTATTATTATTATTATTATTATTATTA
>NW_010305213.1:1329-11978 GCF_000700745.2 Antrostomus carolinensis | reverse complement strand
CTGTTGTGCTAGAAAAGTTTCTATGTTTAACTAGTTTGAGATCAGTGTGAAGCAAGAACAAAATCACATGTGGAATTAAGATCCTCTTAAAGTTGATTTTTTCTCAATTAAAATCTCAAGTTTACAGCTGCTCACTTAGAGCAGGAAATGCAGTTTTCCATTTAAGAGTATGGTTGTGTCATTAACTTCGTAATTGTAAGACTGTGATATTACATAGTAAAATGTTAATAAAACTTCCCTAAAACACCAGGGTTGAAAGCAAAACTTTGCAGAGCTGTACAAGCTGTTGTTGGACAAGAGAGATGAGGAGAGAGATGGGAATGAAGGGCGAGGAGTTGTGTGCTCAGGAAATAAAGAGCTTTAGCAGGGAGCAGAAAAATAGAGCTGGTTTTGGTTTTTTTTTTGAGAGAGAGAAATTTCCTTGGCCTGCAAAGCCTTCAGGGTGGGACTGTGCTGTGTGTGCATCACCTGTCACAGTGCGATCACAGCTCCTGGCAGAATTTCCAAGGCTTTATTACGATGTAAATAATAATAATTAACATGTTCTCATGAAGCAGTTGTGGTAGTGTTGAGCTTCAGAGGGGGGAAAACAAAACAAAACAGAAAAACCCAAGAAAACCAAAAGGAGAAGCATGATTAATTACTGTATAAAGTGTTAAAGGATCCTTTGCCTCTCACAAAGACCTTGGTGAATGCAAATGTGATACCAGGAGCCCATTTTAATGTGAATCTCATCAGCTCTTCTGTGTTGGCCCCATCCCTGCAGCTGCTGAGCAGACAGATATAGGGATGGAGCCCCAGGTCTGATGGAGCTGTAAGCTGATGTTCAACTTCAGGGTCATTTCTAGAAGGTCCTTTCTGTTTTTATGTATTTCAAAAAACCCAAAGAAATTGGAAAATTAAAATAAATATACAGTAGGCTTGGCAAGACTTGTCAGCTTGTTGCCTTTTTAAACAGAAAGGTTTGTGGAGAAATGATGTGGGAATCAAAGGAAGGATGGTGATAACTTTCTAAGCTGTCTTGGAGGATCTTTTGGGTGTATTGGAGAAATACAGAGCAAACTTGAGCAGAGTGAGAGGTGGGAGAGGAGGAAGCAGTCTGGGCACCCGATTCAGGTCACGGGTGGTTAGTGCCAAGTATGTGCTCTAATTAACTCACTGAAAGACTTTCTGATGCTCTTCTAGGGAAAAACCTGCTATTGACATGTGCTGATTCTGTAATTCAACAGAATCCATTCTTCTTCACTTGGAAAAACCTCTACAACAAACCTTTTTCAACTTCCCATCATCTGAGCGTCTCTGCTTTAATATTGTGTATTTGACTAGAACAGTCTAGTGCCTTAGTGATACAAGAAAAAAATTGGTAGAGTCTGGTCAGGGCTTTGTGTAGGATAAGGCAAGCAGCCCAGGAACAGCAGCACTTAAGCTTTGAGGCATTTGAAGAGTTATGAAATGATGAAACACAAATAATCCAGACAGTGAAGCTGTCTTATTGCGCGCTTTGAGGTATTGTGGTGTGTGTTCTTCAGGGGTAAGGACATGATATCTCTTTTCTGATCCCCGCAATAGCGGGAGCTAAAATGGGTCTAGGAGATCTGTTCAGAAAATAACCATCTCTGGGGTTGTTGAGCCTGGAGAAAAGGAGGCTGAGGGGAGACCTTCTGGCTCTGTGCAAGTCCCTTGGAGGAGGGTGGAGAGAGGTGGGGGTGGGTCTGTTCAACCAAGGCCCAAGGGACAGGACAAGAGGAAATGGGCTCCAGTTGTGGCCAGGGCAGTTGAGATGGGATGTGAGGAAGAATTTCTTTGCTGAAAGGGTTCTGAGGCATTGGAAGGGGTTGGCCAGGGCAGTGGTGGAGTCCCCATCCCTGGAGGGATTGAAGAGTCGTGTAGACATAGTGCTGAGGGACATGGGTTAGTCATAGGGGACTGGTCAGTGTTGGGTTCATGGTTGGACTCGATGAGCTTAAAGGTCTTTTCCAATCCAGGCAATTCTGGGATTCTGTGACTTCATTTTAAGATGTATCGAAGTTCATCTCATTCCCTTAGTACCTGAGCACAGTTCTGTTGAGTACCAGCTCCCCTGTAAAGGTTTCAGGACTGTTCTGTTACGTTGATTCATATTGCCCTGTGCTCTGCTACAGACTTAAGCTGCTGTACCATGCGTGACTAAACCATCCCATGGACCTCTCAGCTCTGCAGGAAGGAGCTCTGCCTCCACAAAAGTAATGGCATGTGGTGGGAAAACAGCTCTTGAAGTCTTACTTGCTTTGGACTGTACATTTCTTTTGATGGGTTTTGGGGAGAAAATGATGTAGAGTCCAAAAAAGGTGGAATGGGGACTTGAGAGGGTGCGAGTAGTGGCAGAGCAGCTGGATTTGGACAAAGCAGGTCTGAAAAGTGGGCAGTGTTTTGAAGCAGCTCACTTTGAGAACATCTCAGACAGAATAGAAAGCTTTGCCCCACCTTCTCTGGGGGGAAAAAAGGATTTAACACTTCCTCTAGGATACTGAAGATATCATTTATTATCACACATGGATGGTGAGAACATTAACTCCCAGCCTGGACAGGTTTTATTTTAAAGGGAAGGGAGGGATAAAATGTCCAAGGGACACCTTGAGTTAGCTGAGGTGCAGACCACTTTAAACTGGAGTTGTAGAGAAGGGAAATTTCATTCCCCAATGAGGCATCTGGACTGAAAACAGCCATGCTGTTGCCTCATCATACCAGGATTTCTTCCTGAACATGTGCCTGTGTCCACATCGTTCCAGTTGTTGGACTGAAGACATCTGGTAGACTTAATTTTGAGAAGAGTGATTGGGCAAAGCAAACTTGCTGGCTGGGCAGGGCAATGTGCAGGAGGACTGGTGGTATATCTGTGTCTAGGTGTGTCTGCGTGGGTTTGGGTTCTGGTGAGATGGTGGCTCTGGATCTTGGGTCAGAGGTGGTCCCTTGTATGTCCCCAGGAGCAGCGCAGCCCTGTGGGAAGAGTCTCTCATGAAAGAAGAGACAAGATGTCTCCAAGGGCTGGAACCCAACCACAAGTCAGGGACATGATGCAGAAATCACTATGGGAGGTGGCACTGTTCAACTGTGGCTGCTGGAGGTCCTTGAAGGGTCCTTCTAGAGTGGGGAGAGGTGTGGGGGGAACAGCAGGACCTGGGTGCCATTTCACAGAATCACAGGGATCGGAAGGGACCTCAGGAGATCATCCAGTCCAACCCCCCTGCCAAAGCAGGTTCCCTCACAGGAAAGTGTCCAGGTGGGTTTGGAACATCTCCAGAGATGGAGACTCCACACCCTCTCTGGGCAGCCTGTCCCAGGGCTCCGGCACCCTCACAGGAAAGAAGTTTTTCTTCTTTTTAAGGGAACCTGGAAACTTCTGGTTCAGCCCTTTTACTTCCAAGGGAAGAGACTTGGGGTTTTTTGTTTTCTTGGTGTAGAGTTTCCAAAGAAAGAGTTTTCAAGGCAGAAACCTTTCTCTTAACAACCCATCAGGTAGGAGCAATATTGGAGATCTCAAGAGCATCCCACTCTCCCTGGGAATATGAAAGGAGGCAAACGCTAATGCAATGCTTATGTTTGGATAAAATACAATACTCTGGGTTTTAACATGGCTGTGGCCAAGTGATTTATTGGCTCACTGTCCTAGGGAGATGAGGTTTACTCAACCGTGCTGTCTGTGTGGCTGTTCCTCACCGCTGGCTCTCAGCTCTTACTCATCAGAGTGTGTCCTTTGAGGACATCAAACCCAAAATGCTTGTTGCTCTCATTCCTGTGTGTGAGGCTGGTTCAACTCTTACTCACATGGATAGCATTTTAAAAACAAAACCCAAACACTTTATATGTCATTGTGATGAGAAACAAGGTTCATGGGAGCTCTGGGAGAAGTCACTGAATGCTTGGATTTGCAGTGATTTTACTGGAGTTCCAGTTAGACTTGATTTCACTAAAAGCTGCATTTGTGCTGAAATACAACGTGCTCTTAAACCAATGTCCCCACCTGTATAAAGGGATGGTCAGTGATGTTCTCTTGGCCCACCAAACTCTTGAAATCATAGAATGGTTTGGGTTGGAAGGGACCTTAAAGCTCATCCAGTCCCAACCCCCCTGCCAGCAGCAGGGACACCTTCCACTGGACCAGGTTGCTCAAAGCCTCATCCAGCCTGGCCGTGGACACTTCCAGGGAAGTGTTTGTAGTGGATCCTCACAAACAGCTGTCCTGGCTGAAACCAGGAGATCCAAATTATGGAACAGGACTGAAAATGTAGGTGGAAACATCTGAAAATGGGTCTCTCCCCATAACCCTCTGCAAACTTGTGTAGCTACACCCCGAGTTATTACAGTAATTCCCTGACAGTAAGGAAATGTGTCTGTGCAGTACTTGACCTTCTCATACCACTCTGGGGTGGTAGAAATTTATTTTGCAGCAAGATTTCCCCTTCTACCACAAGGTGGAAGCTTGAGCTGGTGGAGCTCAGGAGGGTTCCTGGGTGGGATTGAGCTCTGTGTAGAACTAGAGATGGGGAAAGGGCTGGAAACCTTTGGCTTGTTTTCTATTGTCTGTGCAGAGTGTGAAAGACCAGTTTACAACACTGGATCCCTCATGTCTTTAGCTGATGTCTCTTACCTACTTGTTTGTGATCTGGGGCATCTCAGGAGCTCTGCAACTCTGTGCTGTTCATGTGTCAAGTGAGTGCCATGAGAGAGAATCTCATTAGGGTGCGTCATTAATTGCTTCTTTGCGATGTAGCATGGTAGAAGTGTTAGAACTATTGTCCTGGTTTGGCTGGGACAGAGTTAATTTCCTTCTCAGCAGCCAGAATAGTTGGGTTTTGGTTTCAGGGTGGGATTTGGGATGAGAAGAATGTTGGTAACACACTGATGTTTTTAGTTGCTGCTGGAAGTACAAGGACTTTCTGTTTTGCCGGTCTGCAAGTGCAAAGGGCTGGGAGGGGGCAGCGCAGTAATTAGCAAACCCCCAATTGGCATTTGGCTCTGCCAATGAGATATTCCATCTCCTGTCCCCCATGGGCAGGACATTGCCCAGGGCTGAGCGGGAAGCTGGGGATTCTCTCGGGGATGGCTCGGGCTCTGGCTCTCCCGGGATTGTGGTTTGGGTTTGGGGACTGTCTCTGCTCCGGGATCGCTGGCTGGGACAGGCTGGGCATCGGTCGGCGGGTGGTGAGCAACTGCCCTGGGCATCACTCATCTGCATGTTCTGTTATTACTGTTATTATTATTTTATTTCAATTAGTAATTTTTTTTTATCTCAACCCATGAATTTCTTTGCCCTCATCCTTCCAATTCTCTCCCCTACACCCATGGTGTGGAGTGAGAGTGAGCAAGTGACTGTGTGTGGCTGTAGCCAAAGGAGTGAAACCACCACAGCTACATCACTGCCTTGTTTTTCCCTGTATTCCTGGCTGTGGAATATCTTGTGGAATTACGTTTGTGTGACGTGCTCTTTTAGCACAGGGAAATAACTTTCATTTTGTGTGAATGGAATAAAAAAAAATGTGCAGAATGACATCATGCTGCTTAAACAAATGGCAACAGGACAAGTTGAACTAGTTCAGCCTGTTGGCTTTTCATAGGCCATGAATGAAAGAGCTTACTAGAGCAGCTGTGAGTTGAAGAGTTCTTAACCATACATGTTTCAGGTAAATCAGTTCTGAAAAGTCCTTTTTAAAGTCTCCAGAGAGAGAGAGCAAGGAAGAAGTGAAGTTGGAGATTATTTTAAGGCATATTGTTTCTTGCAGTGCAGGGCTGTGAAGCTCGAGAGACTGAACATTCAAATTACCATCCTGTTACGTAAGGGCTAAATAAAGAAAAGAATTGAGACTTTACAGCAAAATAGTTCAGATCTTCAGACAGAGAGCAGAAGTGACTTTGAATTTCCACAGACACTTGGCGTGGTTATCCTCTGTACCCAAGATCCATGCAGGAAGGTCACCTCTACCTCCTACCAGGCTCCTTCAGGAGTTCTTCCAGTTCTTTCCAGTCAACAACTTGCCTTTGGATGTCAAGCAGTGATGTATGTGGTGGGTTTATTTCTCTGGGACAGCAAATCTTGAATTCCCTTGGCCATGCTTGTCTTGGCAGGATGTTTCTTGGGCCAGGGGTGATATGAATCCATAGAAAGGCTGCAGGTAGGATCACAAGCTCTTAGAGGTCAACACTCTCAACCCTTCAAGGTCATCCTGCAGTCTAGGCTCTCAGACCTGAATCTGTTGCAGGACCCAGATGAGCTCACCTAAAGGTGACATCTAGACTTTGTCCCCATTCCTTATGGCCAGGGCAGGTTGGGAGGATGGTTGATGAGCATCAGCACTCCCAGGGCTGTGCAGAAAGGTGCTGAGGTTGAACAGCTTTGACTTGTTTGTGGTTGTTGCTCATATGTATTTATAGGAAACACCCCACCTGCATAATGGGGTGTCTCCCATGCTAATGTGCAACAGGTAGAGCAGAAGTTGTGACTTAACCCTAAACATGACCCTGAGAATGGCTCCCTGGGTCAGACCATGTCCAGTGTCTTCCCTTCCCAGGAACCTGTGGCAGATATCTGCAGACAGAGAGTAAGGTCTGTTCTGGAAATGGTTTTTTCCCTCCCACTGTGCACTCCTGACTTCTGCCACCTCCAAAGGATTTCCTGAAATGGAGGTTGTGTACGTGTCTGTACATTTGAGAGTCTTAAATGAACCTTTCCTTCTTCAATTCTTTGCACTGCTTTTGAAAGATGTTCTATTTTTGGTCTTCAAAATCTGCTCTGAGAGAGAGAGAGAGCTCTGCAATTTCCTTGCACGGTGTGAAGCAGCAGCCACAGCCACACAATTTCATTGGTGTCTCCTAGTTCTTGTGTTATCAAAACCAGTGCAGCTTCACTCTGCCACCTTCTCATGATATTAATGATTTTATGAGAGGGTGAAGCTGAGTGGCAGAAGAATCATAGACTGGTTTGGGTTGGAAGGGACCTTAAAGCTCATCCAGTTCCAACCCCTCTGCCAGCAGCAGGGACACCTTCCACTAGACCAGGTTGCTCAAAGCCTCATCCAACCTGGCCACAAACACTTCCAGGGAGGAGCAGCCACAGCTTCTCTGGCCAACCTGGGACACTGTCTCACCACCCTCACAGTGAAGAACTTCTTCCTAATATCTCATCTAAACCTCCCCTCTTTCAGTTTAAACCCATTTCCCCTTGTTTTGTCATTAACTGCCCTTATGAAAAGTCCCTCCCCAGCTTTCTTGTAGCCCCTTCAGGTACTGGGAGGCCGCTAGAAGAATGACTGATGGGGGGTTGGAACTGGATGATCTTTAAGGTCCCTTCCAACCCAAACCATTCTATGAAATCTCCATATTCTGGCAGCAAAAAATAGATTCCTGGGTGTTAAGATTAGAAGCAACCTGTGAAATCCACTGATTATTTCTGATGTGACATGGAGGCCTTTAAAGATGCACCTGTGTTTCTAATGAAGGCTGCTCCTCCAGGCAATGATGGAGAACCTGCATTAAGAAGAGTGATGCTCTCAGGACATTTTCATAGTTCTTTGCACATTTTTGTTCTGGTTTTGAATGATCAAAAAAATTCTTATTCCTTTTTAATTAGTTACACTACAGTTTTATCAGTTGATGAAGGGATGGAGGAAGGCTCCTAACTGCTTACATGCTTCATGTCTATGTGCATGTGCCATCTCCTGAACACAAGTTCAGAAGCTTTTGATATTCTTTGCAGTGTGCTTTGGAGTCTGGGCAGGAACAATGAGTGTGAGTAGTTATTGCTGGTGATAACTTTGAGGAATTTATGGAAAGATTAACAGTATTTTTGTTTTTTACTTCTCCTCAAGACCGTGTCTGCTCCATCTGAAAGCTTCAGGATGGTGGCACAGATAGCATCTGAGCTTTCAGTTGCTTTTAAAGTAAATTTATTGTTCTCCTGATAGTATAGAAGAGCTTGACAATGTGACTCTTATGGGTTTGAAAAGCCATAATTTTGAATTTACTTCGAAGAACTCTTGATGTACCCACGGGTTGGGTATTGTTCAGGAAGTGCAGTATATCACATACCCCAGAACACATCAACTGGGCTTTAATGGAGTTGGTGAGAGCTTGAGGTCAAAGGAAATAGCTGGAAATCAAAACAACCGGAGGAACAAGGAACAAAATCCAGAGAAGATTGCAGAAGCAGGCAGAGCTGAGAGGGTTTGAATCCTCCTTGGGGGTAAATGGATTTCAGAAAGGACAATGCAGGTCAGCAAATGAGGTGAAACTTCTGGAATACCCACAGCAGCAAAGTCAAGTGAGCCAGAATCATCTGTCTGTGATGAACAAAATGCAGGTCCCCAGTGCAAGTGGAGTGTAAAACACCTTCTGCAGTGGATGGACTGCAGGTTAAAAGACCCCAGCACTGTGCTGTACCTGGAGGAAGTGAACACGGTGAGGAGTGGGTGAGCAAAGCTCAAAGCAAATGCATTACCCCAGCTCAAGTGCTCAGATCCTTCATGAGAGCATCTGGACACCTCAAAATCCTGTCTCCAGTTTGGCTGCTCCCTTGACTTCCAGTCTCTCTCTCTCTCTCTCCAGGTAAATTCAGTGTGCCCAGGAGGGCCCATCCAGCGTGGAGCAATGTGGTTAAACACACAAAATTCTGCTCACCTCCAAAAGAGAGTGGGCATGTGTGGCATTGCATGGTGGGACAGGCCCCCAGCTCTTGGGGATGCCAGAGCTGTGGCTGGGAGAGAACCACTTGACCCAGGCCAAATTACTTTGTGGATCATCAAAAAACCCATCTGTATGAGTGACCTCTCAGGAATGTGCCCTGGTGCTGTTTAACTCTCTGGAGTTAGGTGGAGCCATGTGATTTGCAGACCCCAGTCCTCAAAACACCACTGTGGTTGGACTCTATGGGCTCAGCGTGGTCTCTTGCCTGCAGACCAGCTGTCTGGCTTTAGAAGGCTGAGCAGGAGAATGCAGTTTGGGGTAGAGAGGTGGGAGTTGGTTTCTTCTCCCAGGTAACAAATGATAGGACAAGAGGAAATAGCCTGAAGTTGCACCAGGGGAGGTTTGGGTTGGATCTGAGGAAAAACTTCTTCACCCAAAGGGTGCTCAGGCATTGGAACAGGCTGCCCAGGGAGGTGGTGGAGTCACCTTCCCTGGTGGGATTTAACAGATAGGTAGGCAAGGTGCTGAGGGACATGGGTTAGAGGTGGAATAGGCAGTGTTGGGTTTATGGTTGGACTCGATGATCTTGAAGGTCTCTTAAACAATTCTATGATTCTGTACTTTCCCTTTTTCTTGATATGGAGATAGTTGTGCAATAAGAGAGCTGAGAACACTCTGGCAGCTTTGCGTGGTTCCTCTCTAACACTGAAGAGCAATTAATCAATGTGAAAAGTAATTATGACATTAAACGACCAGTGACAGAACTTATGTTTTCCCACCCACAAGCTTCCGTGGTTTTTCAGAGCTGCTCTTCTCCTGAGTGTCACAACGTGGTGGGAGCTCTGATGCCATTTTTCAGCATCCTCTCTTCACTTTTTGAATAATTTCTCCAACTTGCAGCAGGCCACTCACTTGCCTCCTGGCATATGGAATAACTGGAGACATTTAGATAATCATGAGGGGCGGGGAATTATTTTCTTGAAATAGAAGTGTTGACATCTGCTTCAGAAAATAACTAATGTTCAACCAAATAAACTCATTAAATACCCCTTGAGTGTCATGGCAGAACTATAATTGCACATCTTGCCTGACATCCTGAGCTCGCGAGCAAGGATCGCTAATTATTCTGCAGTCTTCCCTCTTAGACAAGTGCCATGCTAATGAATATTCATCAGAAGGTTCCCAGTGGTTGGTGTGAGGGGTTTGATCGGGGCAGTCTCACACTGCTGGTGTGTGAAACAAATACCTGGTATATTTCTGGAGATGTTGGTAATCACTCCAGTGCTGAAATGGAATAGTCATGCTTGCCTGTTGTTGTTGTTGGCTGATGGTCTTCCTTGAAGGTACCAGTTGAGATTGGGGCCCCAGCAGCTTTACCAATGCTTATATACCTACCTAAAGGCTGTCCTAATGGTTTTTATAAATATAAAACATACAATTTTTTATACATATAATGAACAGAGTAATCTCAAGTATGTGTACAGACTGGGAGAAGAACTCATGGAGAGCAGCCCTGCTGAGAAGGACTTGGGGGTGATGGTGGATGAGAAGCTCAACATGAGCCAGCAGAGTGTGACTGCAGCCCAGAGGCCAAGGGTGTCCTGGGCTGCATGGTAAGAGAGGTGGGCAGCTGGGTGAGGAAGGGGATTGTCCCCTCTACTCTGCCCTTAAGATGCCCCATCTGGAGTCTTGTGTCCAGGCTTGGAGCCCCCAACACAAGAAAGATGTGGAGCTGTTGGAGCGGGGCCAGAGGAGAGTCAGGAAGATGGTCAGAGGGCTGGAGCACCTCTCTGCTGGAGAAAGGGTGAGGGAGCTGGGCTTGTTGAGCTTGGAGAAGAGAAGGCTCTGGGGAGACCTCACTGCAGCCTTCCAGTGCCTGGAGGGAGCTTAGAAACAGGAGGGAGAGAGACTTCAGACATGGGCAGAGAGTGACAGGACAAGGGAAATGGTTTTAGACTGAGAGAGGGGAGATTTAGGTTGGATATTAGGAGGAA
>NW_010305213.1:0-1233 GCF_000700745.2 Antrostomus carolinensis | reverse complement strand
CTTTGAGCAACCTGGTCTAGTGGAAGGTGTCCCTGCTGCTGGCAGGGGGGGTGGGACTGGATGAGCTTTAAAGTCCTTTCCAACCCAAGCTATTCCATGATATATATTTTATATATATATGTTGTTTACATGCTACAGATGCATAATTCATGTACCTAAAGGCATGAACCCAAAATAGAGAGGAGAAGGTTCAGCAAGCTTTGCTGCCTTCCTTTGGAGCTGCCCATCAGGGCAGAGTTCTGCTCTCATTTTGTTTTATTTTACATAAATAATTTATCATCATGAAAATAGCTCTTGGATGGAGCACATCTGAGAAATGGGGAAAGAACTTGGAGAGCTGCAGGACTTCCTTTCACTCGATATAAATATTTTTATTGTGTCTCAATATTTTTATTTGGGTTTTTTTCATATTTAATGAAGGGATTAAAACCAAACACAACAACATAAATATTTTGGGTTTGAGTAAGAAGATCCAAAATAGTGAAGTTTCAACAACACTGAAAACCCTGTTGGAACAACAAACACCATTTCACTTCAACTTAACCTAAATAATTCCACTCCCCCCCCCTCCCCCCAGTTTGGCACGTGAACAACAACAACAAAAAAATCAGTATTTGCCCAGCTCTAGAACTGGGTTAAAAAGAGATGAAATTATTTCTCTGATATAGATTCAGTGGCAGCACGAGGAGCTGAACATTCATGCTGAGCACACCCTTCTCCTGAATAGCTAAACACTTGTTTGGGCTTTTTTTTTGATTTCTCTAGAAAATTTTTTCCTCTAGAAATATTTTTTCCTCTAGAAATTCCCCCCACCGATTTTTTTATCTCTCTGGAAATTTTTTATAATCTCTCTAGAAATTTTTTTCGATTTCTCCAGAAATATTTTTTTTTTCCCCTAGGAGTTTTTTTGGATTTCTCTAGGGTTTTTAATTTATCTAAAAGGTTTTTTGGATTTCTCTAGGGTTTTTAATTTATCTAAAAGGTTTTTTGGATTTCTCTAGGGTTTTTTAAATTTATCTAAAAGGTTTTTTGGATTTCTCTAGAAGGTTCTTTTGGTATTTCTCTAGAATTTTTTTTCTCTAGAAGTTTTTTATCTCTCTAGAAATATTTTTTGGGATCTCTCTGGAAATATTTTTTTTATCTCTGGAAATATTTTTTTGTAGGGGGATCTCTCTAGAATTTTTTTTATCATTTCTCTAGATTTTTTTTTGATTCCTCTAGAATTGAGGGCTG
>NW_010305212.1:0-341 GCF_000700745.2 Antrostomus carolinensis | reverse complement strand
AACCCTTCATGATTCGGGATTTCAGGTGCCCCCAAGATTTTAAATTCTGGCCAATTCAGATGGATGTTCAAGGGATGAGGGAGGGGTGGTGGTGGGACCAGCATGGCTCTGTGAAGGATCCCGGTTCCTCTTCCCAGCATGGAGCGGTCACCACCCACCAGCGGGCGCCCAGCCCCATTCGGGATTTCAGGTGCCCCCAAGATTTTAAATTCTGGCCAATTCAGATGGATGTTCAAGGGATGAGGGAGGGGTGGTGGTGGGACCAGCATGGCTCTGTGAAGGATCCCGGTTCCTCTTCCCAGCATGGAGCGGTCACCACCCACCAGCGGGCGCCCAGCCCC
>NW_010305211.1:0-207 GCF_000700745.2 Antrostomus carolinensis | reverse complement strand
GGGGTGCCCCCCCCCCTTTGGTGAATCACCCCCCAGGAATGTGCCCGGACATCCCAGCGGGGACACGTCCCAGGGGTGGGGGAGTTCTGGGAACGGATGTTCCTCCACGACCCCGGCCGCTGAGAACGGGGCAGCTCGTGACATGTCCCAGGAGGAGAAAGTCCTGGGGGGGTGGGGGGGACCCCCCCAAGAATGTCGTTGGGGACA
>NW_010305210.1:0-16148 GCF_000700745.2 Antrostomus carolinensis | reverse complement strand
TCCTTCCCCCGGGGCAGCGCGGCAGCCACCCGAACCGCGGATCCCGCGTTGTTGTAGTATCTGTAAAGATGTATGGACATACTTTCCTTCCCCGCTAGCAGCAGTCAGGGCTCGTGCTGGGAAAAGAGCCGAGTCGAGCTACAGTCCCCTCTTCCCTCCCTGCCCCCACAAGAGCACTGCTGCAACACGCAGACCCAATACAGGACTGAACTATGCTGTACCCCAGTTTTCCAACCACCACCAGCACCGTCCCAGCACTGCAGTTTTTCCAGCATTCTTTTTTTTCTCCCCAACAACAGCCAACATTCAACAGTCTGAACCACAAAAAAATAGCTCCATTCAATTACAATTTGCATAGTTACACTTCAGTCCTCACAGAACTGGGAGTTATTCAGAGTAACACTGCTAGAGACTGCTCCCCTGATGCCTTACCAGTTACAATCTGGCATTAAAGAACAATAAGTTAAAGTCCAGCAAGCTTTAATTATAGACAACGCTTCTGAAAAACTGCTCCTTGGTTCCTTTTGAGAGAAAAGACAATTTAGGGAAGACACACGCAGGACACACCACTTCTGAATGTCTTCAGAAGCTCCAGAGACAGTAGAGATTAGCTATTAAGAATATATTCTGTTCACGATATATTTTGGAGGAAGTAACTGGAGTAGAAGTATCTTGTTTCCTTCAATAAAGCAACTGTGTGACAATTCTTACAAGTTTAGCTTTAGAAAAAAAAAAAAAAGTTGTAAGTATTAGTGTATCATTTCTTTCATGTTACTTAAAATCAGCTGTTACAATGCTTGATTTTAAGTCCCCATATCATAAAATTCTTGTTTAACACTATTGCAATGCATTTCTTGTTCTGAAAATACAGAAATAACTATACAAATGCAATCACTGTAATTATATACATAACAGCATATTGAAACAAATACAAGACTTCCAATCACTTTATTTAGACCCATTTTGTGTTCTCCTGGGTGAAAGAACCTAAGTTGTCCTGCATTCCATTTTCATAATTGTACAAGAAGCCACAGCAGAATACAAGCTGGAGAAGAGTTTAGTGAGCATTCTTCATTAATTGATAGTAACAATATTATTTTGACTTGCTTACGCTCTGCTTATGTACACTAACCCCTCTGGGAGAGGACTGCAAGTTGAATGTTAAATTACTAGTATGAGCGAATAGCAGGCGGGACAGTTGAGCAGTCTTCTTCATTCAAAGTTCTGTCAATCACAGGTCTGTATTTCAAGGTAACCTAAAGGAAAAAAAGAAAAAAAAGAACAAAGAACTTGAAGATGAACAAACCTCTTGTATCTAAATAAGACAGCTTTGCTAACAAGAACAGCCGAGTAACACAGATAATAGGATTACTTCATTGATGTTAACCTAATTTCCTTTCATAGAAAAAGAAGTTAGTAACCTACAAGGAACATTTAAGTTCCACGAAGTTACCACTGACTGAGTTCATTAAAAGCAAAGCTTGACCAGAAATCGAATCAGAATCCTACTACTTTAAAAAGGCCTTTTGGACAAAAGTTAAGTTTTGGCCAAGATTGCTAGTTTCTATTTCTTTAAGCCAGAAAAGTCGTGGAGATTGAGACCACAGTGGATCAGTTAGGAGACTAAACTGTGCCACCATCTTTCTGGCCACAGCAGCTATCCAGGAAGTGAAGTGCTCGCACTTGTCCTCAAACTAGATTCACAGAAGCTGGAAAGGGGGAAAAGGAAATGAAGAGGATTCAGAGAATGGGATACAAAAAAACCCACAAGATTTTTATACAGATTTCAGTTCTATCTTTGAAATACTTACAAAAACTGTATGCTAAACACCAACAACAGGTTTTGCCACCATCAGAGGAAAAGAAAAAAAGCCTCTGAACTAGCCTGATACAAGGGGAAAAACAATTCCAGCTGAAATTGCAAAGCGACTTCCCAAGGAGCAGCAGGAGCTTTCCCCAGTTACACCTACTGTTCAACAACAGAGTAAATGAGCTTTCCCCAGTTACATCTACTGTTCAACAACAGAATAAATGTTCAATTTTTTTTCTCTAAATACATGAAACTGTATCAGGTACCTCAGAGTGACAATAATCTGCAGTATTATCATGATACCAAGAGCTGTCTCAGAGCAGCTGCCTGTTGACAGTGAGGAAGACCCTCAAGCATCGGGCTCAACATACCTTCCCAGATGGGATATCTACATATGAAAGGGTGTGTTTTCTCCAGTGATCTTCAAACGGCTTCTGCTGTTGGCCTTGGAGCGGCTTAGAATAGTCAAACTCATCTATTCGTACCTAAGGAGAAAATTAGGTTAGTTCAGACCAGAAAGTGCAAATCACTTTATGACCACATGATTAGTTGCATTCCAATTACAACTGTAATACAGTGTCTTTCCTAATAGCCAACAAGCTTTATCTTCACACTGCCCATGTCAAATTTTAAAGCCCTTGTTAAACCTCAGTATTTAAGGTAGTGTTCCTTGCATAGAACAGTTATTCTGCTTGAAATCCTGTTTATGCATTTATGACTTTATTATTATTATAGTCCTGGTTTAGACCTCTCTAATCATTGCAGTGCACACATGGACCTACTCTTCTGTCAAGACTGTTACCCAATTTTGCATGTATTGGTCATTTCATATAAAAAAAAAAATAAGAAGAGAGAGAGCAGATGGGATCCCAGTCAAGTACTACACTAATCTTAAGTCAAGACCCTGAAGGCTTTGCTTTGAAGAAATTACAACTTTTAAATAATCCATCCAAGGACACATAACAAGGAAATGCAATCCTACATCCTGGTCACAGAAAATGTTTATACCTTATAGTCTTCTCTGGCATGAGCACCCCGGGACTCTTTGCGAGCCTCAGCGCCATAAATGGTTTGTAGAGCACAGAGCATCAGGTTTTGCAGTTCAAGGGTCTCGACCAAGTCAGTGTTCCACACAATACCTAGTAAAATAATAAAATACTATGGAAGGTGTTCTACAAACAAGTTATTCCTCAATTTACTTCTGTCCTATTGCTGATTCTTAGAACTGAACTAGCCAATGCTCTTACTACTGCAGTCACAGTGCTCTGCAACACTGAATTACTCACTGTTCCCTGTGAGACTCAGTAACAATTCCTACACTCTAACAATTATAACAAATCTTGAAAAATTCAGTACTGCTACCAGGGGTCCCTGTTGCATGTGTACTACTGACACAAAATCACACCACAGATTCCTGCCTGCCTTATATCATACCCACAACTCAGTCCCCATACTTCATTTTGGAACATCTGTCTAAATGGTAGCTCTAAATAGATCCCTAGCAGATCCAGACAACAGGGCTTCCCCTCCCTTCCCACCCTCAGAGAAAGGAAAAAAGAAATCCTGCTAGTTATACAAGGTGGTTCTTCACTTAAGAATCTCCAAGGTGGACCCAAGTTCACTTACATGAACGTATCTTCATTTTGATCCCTGCATTCTAAGCTATCAATTAACGCTTTGCTTGATGCTTGGCAAGAGCTGTCCAAGAGAGTCAGTTCTACTTTCAGTGTTAGGATACACGTCCAACAGCAGTAATTGGAGAGAAATACACAACATGAGTGGACACAGGGTACATCATCAGTTGCACTTAATTAACCAGGCTCTGAGATAGCACTGCATACAGATACTACAATGTCTTGCAGTGTATCTGCTCAGATGAGGAATGAAAACTGAGTGTTGAGCCTCTGAAGAGTCTTGCCACCTTTTTGCAACTCCCTGGCCTTTTCAGAAGATACTTACAAAGGTCATCTTAGTATTTCAAGAACTTCACACGATGTTCTGAGAGAATGGCAGTTAGTACCTTATACAGTCAAATCTGATTTTGGACTCTGCTTCTTCAAGAGTATGTAACCAGGAAACTGGTTAGGGTCAGTAAGATCAAGTACTTTCCTGATTACCATGTTTAGCAAGTAGGGCTGTACAAAATATTTTGAAAGATTAAAAATGGTCAAAGTCTTAAGCCAAAGTTTCAAGAAACACATAAGAAGGTTTACAGAAGAAAAAAAATAATACTTTTCCCAGTGAGTACTGTGGCTAAGCTGTATTCTTTGCTATCAAATCACCTCTGTCAAATGTCTTCAGATGAGCCAGATCACTATAAATTTGGCTAAGTTTTTCACAGCCTTCTTGGAGCACAGAACCAGTACGAAATACAGCAGCATGGTTTTGCATCGTCTGCAAGATAGTAAAACAAAATCAGTTTCCTATGCTCCATATGCATAATGTCCCACATAACTTCATTAGTTCCAACAGAACTTGATGTAGAGCTGTTTTGACTTCAAACACATCTGCAGCCTGAAGAAAAAGAAAAAACATTCTTCTGTTCAGCCAAGAGGAAAGAAGCCCCACTCTGCTATACAGTGGGTAAACTGGAGTTACCACGAAGGGAAGAAGAAACTAACAAAACCGACATAGCCTTTACTGCGCACAATCTCGTGCTGCTTTTTACTTCTGCTAAGCAAATCCTGAAGCTTGCTTCTCAAAGCGACCAAACCCCCTGCTGCTTGCAGCTTCTCCCACCTTGTACTCAAGAGCTTCACCAGGCTTACCTTCTGCATGTTAAGTCGCACTTCTGAAGTCCTTATGGTTCCATTAGCAAATCTTAATTTGTCAAGATTAGCAACTGACTCTTCACCAGCATTTGGTTTAATGGAGGGAACTGGCTCTCCTAATAAGGAAATTTCAGTAAAGTTAGTAGGTGACTGGTTTTGGCTTCTCGCAGTTTCATAGACTAGCAACTACTAAAAGTCAGATTTTGTTCCTCTAAGGTACAAGTTAACTAAGTTTCCTGAACTCCCAGCAGTAGTATCCCTGCACTTAAAAACAGAACTGTCAGAACATATGAATCACATTCTTTCCTGGAACAGTTAGCAGGGAATGTATAGGTTTGGCTGAATTCTTCTGGTAATTCCTTAAAAACAGCACTTGATGCTAATTCTTCTGAACTACAGAATAAACTCATGGCTCCTTACCACCTTCTCCTATACTTTCCTTGTCTCCTAACCCCCAAACCTCTCACCTTCTCTTGGACCTGTTAAGGGACCAGTCAATAAGCTTGGCAGTTGCACGAGCTCTGCATCTTGCCTCCAATACTGGAACCCCTCTGTTATTGGGTAACGCATCAAGCACGGCATCTTACCCGCACACTTAATCTCTCGTGTAGCTTTGCATTCAGACTAATAAAAACCTTCCTGCAACTTCAGACTCAATGGAGCCACAGAAAGACTGATCCAAACAAACGTTTGCACAAAGCCAGAGCCAATAGGCACCGCTAGATCCAAGCTGATTCCATCAGAAACCATCCCTCTGTGCACTTTGTGCAGAGTCAGACTGAAAAACCAGTCTTATTACTTTGACAGAAATTACTTTGAGCAGCTCGAGTCCAGAAGTAGTCATCTGTTTTGTCATTGCTTAATGTCCAGTGTAACTGCCTCACAGTATTTTGTTTGTTGGTTGGGTTTTTCAGCTCAGTAACTGTTGCAGAACCAGATTACTTAAAAATAACACTCATCAGTGATAATCCACATACTAAAAATAGTATCATTTCATCCCCTGTATCCATCGCTTTCCACTTGCACATGCAGTCCACCTCATACATCAACAAAGTGGCAGCAAAAATATGAAAGTGCCAAGTGTAAGACAGACTAGATTTTGATGTAGAAGATGCAGTGCAAGATGTAGGGAAGTCAGTCAACATTCTGTTTTGCTACTTTGTGAAAAATCTCAACTATTTTTGCCAACAGCTTTGACCCAATTCTAGTTTTAAGAAGATCAACTCACAAAGCAAACATTAATGACAAGCATTTGCATTGCAAAGAACATGTCTATAAAAAGCATAAACACCGATTTCTGCCTTTTATCATAAATAAGAGTCTATATCTAGCATTCTAAACTTGAATTGGGTAGAATTCTGTTGGACAGAAATTAAATCATAAAGGCAAACATCTCTAAAAAAAGCAAGACAAACAGACTTACCAGGCTTGCATGTCTCTGCAATAGTAAGGGCACAAGCACGACCAAAGACCACCAAATCCAGAAGTGAGTTTGCTCCAAGTCGATTTGCACCATGGACAGACGCAGAGGCTGCTTCCCCACAAGCATACAAACCAGGTACCACTTTATCCTCACCATTCACATGTGTGATCACCTATCATTTCAAACAGTCAATTAATACTCATTTCTTGAGCAGTTTATAACAGTGTAAACCTCCTTATTTGCAAAGGCCATATGCATGCAAGGATGAAACACAGCAATCTAAAGTTCTCTCCAACTCTAAAACCATATATGCCTTAGTTCTAAAGGGTAAGTAGCAGCACTATGTAAATACAGATGGCACTAAAACCTAAGATTTCTTTAGTTATGGCTATGAAACAGAGCCAATCTACTTCATCACAATTCTGCAGCAAGCCAGAAAAGCACAGGAAGCAAGTCAGATCTGCACACATTTCTAAGGCAAAATTTTACATTAAAAAATTAACAATTACAATACACTGAAACAGAAAAATTCAGCTGGCACCATCACACCAACTTCTAACTAGTATGAGTTGAAGGAATCTGCTATAGTGTAGAGATTACATGAGGTACAGAGAATTAATATACAGTAACTTGAGTTACAAATTATAATAGGGCCCTCGTCTCACCCCCATTCAACTATATATTACCCTCAATTTCATCAACAGAGAATTGTCAGACATGCCAATAACTTCATTTCAGATGTTTCTTGGAACTCCCATCTCCAGATGGACTAGAATATGGCTCTCGAATTATTCACTAAACCAAACCAGATTGTGTTTTAAGTACTCTGACATCATTATTATAAAAATATTTTTATGCTAATGTTATTCAGCATCCTTAGTTTTATGAAAAACTTTTATAAAATGCTTTTATATTTGGAAAATAATTTCCTATTATCACACGGGGGAAAAAAAAAAAAAATCCTAGAAGTGTTCTGTTACTTGCCTGTCCTTTGTAGTTAGTAGGAATACCTCCCATATTGTAATGCACAGTAGGCAGAACAGGAATAGGCTCTTTAGTGACATCAACTCCAGCAAATATCATAGCTGTTTCTGAAATTCCTGGGAGACGGGTTGCTAGCTGCTGTGGTGGCAAGTGGTGCAACTGCAAGTATACGTGGTCTTTTTCAGGACCACAACCCCTACAAAAAAAAAAAAAAAAAAAAGAAAGCATTGGAATACATAAATCTGTTTACTTTTGAGAAGGCCAGTAATATCCCAAACCCAATTTGTTTCATTTTTGAAAAATTTTAATTTTTAATTTTTTTCAAAGGTTATCTGATAAAAATGAGTATCTAGCATATTTGAGAAGACTGTTGAACCTGTCAGAATTTAAGTGTATTTTCACCTTACAGCTTTCTTTTCACAGTAATTTGCAGTATCTAAGACTTTAAACCACTGTATCACTGCATTAATATTTGAAAATTGAAGATAATTAATCAAGAGAAAAGAGCATCAAATTATTTCTATTGTTTACAATTAGAGCATATACATTAAACTTGTTTGAGCAGCTGTCTCTAGATGCACCGAATTCAAACAGGAGATTCCTAACATCTTGTGTTCCCTTTTAGCATCATTAGGAATTAACAAGCAAAATTTCTGCCCTACCTGCAGTGTTCAGCTAACAAATTATTAAAGCTCACTCCCATGAATTATCAGGTGTTTATCAAATGAACTATTGTACTGTATGCAGTCTAGTATGATTAAGTATTAATTCTGCAGCTTCGTTAAGAGTATTAAAACTAACCTTCCTTCACGGATTTCTATGGTCATAGAACGAGATACTACATCCCTGGAAGCCAGATCCTTAGCAACAGGTGCGTATCTCTCCATAAATCTTTCACCTTGACTGTTAATTAGAATACCTCCCTCTCCACGACATCCTTCTGTTATAAGGCAGCCAGCTCCATAAATACCTGTCAAGAAATAAAATAACCATCAAATGAGATATTCTCTTGGCAGTTTCATAATCAGAACAACCACGACTGAATAAACAAGGTCTTCAAATAATGCAAAGAAGTCACAGGGGTAGATTTTATGTGACCCTAATCATACCACTGGTAACTGTACCCCAAGACTGCTCATAAACAACTACTGTTATTCCCTTCAACATTCTTCCTGGAAGGTCAGCAAGTTGATTTGGAATCCCCAGGGTATCTAAAACATTAGGACTAGAAGAGATCTGCACCCATCAATATGTAAGGAGACTTTTACAAAGATTTTGTAGACCTTCAGCAAACACTTTGTTCAAGATTTTTAAGTAAACCAGAAGTTGATTATCTCAAGGCCAGTTTGCTCATCTTCATTCCCCCTTCTCCTGTGCTAAAGGCAGTACAGGATGGCTTCAAATTGTGTGGAATGTGAAAGCTTACTCAGTAAATCTTATTTTCCTTTAGATAAGGAAGGCCCACCTGTTACCCTTCAGCACTGGTCATCATAGAAAACAAAAATGCTAACCAACTGATACACTTGATAATTACCTTAGAAACTATGGAATTATCAGACAAGCAATGAAGCTCCTTTGACTAGAAAAACCTTAGCAGAGTCAAATGAACACTAGATCTCTTTATAACAGCTATATAACACTGTAAAATTAAAAGAACAATTAAAAACGTCACTTATCACAAGTTAAAACTGAGTATTTATTTAGCTATAACAAAAGAATCTTACTATTTAGCTTGTGACCACTGTTGTCTAGTTTAGATACTGATCCTGTGCTATAAAACCACAGTCCTAAATACGTACCTTTGCTACAACTACCCCAATCCCACACTAGATTCTAGTATATAATTTCCTAACATTTGCATCTGCCCTGTGGCTCCTGAATATAATAGCAAACCCTTTAATATTTTAAAGGCAAGAGGAAACATGAGTTTAAGAGGTGAAATGGTTTCAACTTGGAGTTCATAAAACCTGTTAGTACTGTAAAGACAGCACCTCAAAGTATTTAACACTAGTCTTTAAATCAGACCAGCTGAGACCGTTCTCGTATCTCAAATCTTACTCTCCGATTTACATTCCACAGCAGTTGCAGACAAGTCTGAACACCAGTCACAAGCAACGAATGAAGTGCAGCAGAAAAGCGCAAACTGACTTGAGCACACTTTAAAACATAAAAAAAAAATCTGTTCAACTCATTAAAAATAATGTTGCAATTATTATTTCATATTCTGTACCTGTAGGGTGAAACTGTACAAATTCTAAGTCCTGGCAAGGAAGACCAGCTCGTGTGACCATAGCAGTGCCATCACCCGTACTAGTATGAGCCGATGTACAACTGAAGTAAGTGCGGCCGTACCCGCTACGGAACACAAAAGGTAACAGAATTAGCAGTCAAAAAAAATAAATCACCAGAACATACCACTCAACTATGCTCTTTGCACAATAGTGGAATGAGAGCAGAGGGTTAGTGAGCACAATGTGTAAGTTCTGACATCTCCTGTACTAAGTTCAAACAAAAGAAAACAAAATTGGTATTGTCTTGTTATGCTCAACCATATTTGAAAAGTGGCAGGTGATGTAAGGTCCAAGAAAAAGAGTAACAGTCCCAAAGCAGGATAGTTAGTTTAGTATCAGAAGCCTTTTTGCCAGAAGAGTCACCTCAAAGTTCTCTCAATCCAACAACATTAGACTAAACTTGAACTATTACTAGCAGTTTTATCAAAAATAGCATATAACAGTGGTTTTTAAATCCTCATAATGGCCCTCATTTTATATTCTTATATATTATGGCCCTCTTTTATATTCTCAGTTGCCCAAAATTAGGTATTAAAAGTGAATTCTTATGCCTAAAACAAACATGTTAGCTTCCAGTGTTATTGAGCACTGCAAATACGCCCAATTTCAGGACAAATCTCAGAAGAAATAGCAATCTTGCACGTACCTCAAGTACAAAAACAGCCTCAGCTTTAATAAAGACAAATTATATAGGCAACCAAACTCAATATTTTGCTGTGCAAGATATTTATAAACATATCCATCACACTAAAACAGGTAAGAGACTTTTGCTGCTTATTGCTAATGTGTATAGCATTCTAATAAAGGGATACAAACTTTTGCAACTAAGTAATGTTAACTTACACTGAAACGATAATTTTATCCTACAACAATTAGACTTAATTATTTTAGTATCTTAATGTCATAGATTGTCCCAAATTTTGAAAAAAGTTGTTTCCTACAGGAAACTCAGAACTCTACAGAAATATATGCATGTTGGTAGCATTGCAACAATGTCTGCTTTAAACAGCACTTTTTAAAAATCTCAGACTACCTGGATCACACGTACTGCTCTTACACACTTCATCTTTATGTTCTAGAATTCAAAGTTAGAGCTCATTAAATTTGTACTTGAGTCACAAAATTCACAGGTGCCTTCTTTCTGAGGGAAAGACTGAATGCAGTTATATCACTTTTGATCAAAGGAGGGAAAAAAAGATGAACATATAAATTACGCTTTTCAAGCCAATCTGTCATCTGTACACTGTGGACTCAAACACATGTACAAACACACAGACTTCCAACCAGAAGCACTCTGAAATTTCTGTCCTTCAATCACAAACTTTGCATTACCCAGTGGCAATGACAGTGTTCTTTGCTCTGAAACGATGTATCGTGCCATCTTCTATGCAAAGGGCAATAACACCACGACATTCTCCATTTTCCATAAGTAGGTCCAAGGCAAAATATTCAACGAAGTAGCTTGTATCATATCTTAGAGACTGGAGGAAAATAAAAAAGTAACTTTAAGAAAAATCCAGAAATTGAATTCAACTCCCTTCAAAACTGTCAATGGATATGGGCTGTATCAGAATAAAAAAACACCCCCACCAACTCTCCGGGAAGCCAGTTTCCTCACAAATCTTTATGAAAATTTGCTAATTAATCTATTCCAGTTTAAAGAGATGCAAGTAGGTACCAAACTACTTAATTCTGAGAAGTCATAGCTAGTCAGCAAGAGTTATTTCCCTCTACATTTGGCAACACTTTAGTCAGCTGTGGTGCTTGGTACACGTACAAGCACGTTTCACTGAACCTCTCGCAGAGAAGCGGAATACATCTCCAGGAGGCCTGTACACCAGCAGAAGCAGCAGGCATCAAGTCAAACTTTCTTTCATGCCCTCAAGGATCAGACCAGCATTTGGCAGCACTGAGCATTTATACTGCAGCAGCACATGTAGTGTGAACCTGAAGAACAACAATTAGCTGGCTGCTAAGTAAATAAGAAACATTAGCTACTAGCTACTTAATTTCAGGTTTCGAGTAGCTGACTACCATTTTAAAATAACCACATCTTTCTTTACACTTCTTGTTTCCCTCTGCTCCCAGTTTGAAGATCAGTGAAGGAAAATGCTGCCTTGTACCTCTTTTTTCAGGGTTCGCCAATGCAGCTGTTTCAGATTTTTTGAAAAAAGTTTTTTGGGGAAGGTTTATATAAATTCTCTTTGGATCTAGTTAACAGACACAAAAGTATTAACAGTGAAGAACTACTCCAGACCACAAAGCTAGCAGTGTACATTAATTAGCATCCATTGTCTTCATGAGAGCATTATAATCATGATCTCTCAATTCATTCTATTTCTGTATACTCCTGACAAAAAATAAGCATCACCTAGGCTACATCCTTCCACACTGCTTCAGGAAGGAAGGAAATCCAGAATTGTTATCAGTCATTCTCCTGAATTCCTAACTGATATGTGAACATACTTTGCAAATACAAAAACCCAAACCAAGTTTACTTCACAGCTGCTTACCCTGCCATAGAGAGTATGTAACAGTGAGTGTCCTGTCCTGTCTGCAACACAACAGCATCTGTGAGCCTGTCCTCCTTTTCCAAACTGAAGACTCTGTCCACCAAATGCACGCTGATAGATTTTTCCTTCTTCAGTTCTACTGAAAGGCATCCCATAATTTTCCAGCTGTTGAACCCAAATACAAGCATCAGAAATTCTTGCGCATAACAATCCAACAAGTTATTTTTCTGTAAGTTCTCTTTGGAAGCTGTGTTATAAATCCTTAGAGCTGACATCAATTCCAGTGAGCCTCACCTCTATCACCGCAGCTGGGGCTTGCTCGGTCATGTAGTGTATGGCATCCTGGTCACCCAGCCAGTCAGACCCTTTCACTGTGTCATAGAAATGCCACCTCCAGTTATCGTCCTCCATGTTTCCCAGAGCAGCATTGATCCCTCCCTGAAAATGAAAATCCATTTTCCTGGAATTATATTACTAGAGTACAGCTGTAGCAGGTTTGCCTCTTTTCTGTTAAAAATCACATACCATTTATGCCTCTGTGTACAAGAAATACAGTATATTTAATGGGGCTGTGAGAACCCTGTGCAATTTATCAGTTTCACAACAGCTTTTATCTTGGTCTGTTTTGTGTAACACAATGAATTGCAAATTTACATCGAATGCAGTGAAAAAGCACTGACTAGAATCTAAACATACATTGCCCTCCAAGATAGCTTCAACTAAATAATGCAACAGTTATAAAAGGAAACGTGGCCTTGAAGTGTGATGTTTGTGTGCATATCCAAATCAGCTTCCTGACACCAGGCATTTTTTACACATTTGTTCTACCTCATTTCTCACCTGTGCAGCAACAGTATGAGATCTGGTAGGAAACAGCTTTGTAACACATGCTGTATTAAATCCAGCCTCTGACAAGCCAAATGCAGCCCGCAGACCTGCTCCTCCGGCACCCACAACAACTGCATCGAATTCATGGTCCACTACTGGATACTGTGTAGAAATCTGGAAAAACAAATCAGTTTGTTATGATCACAAATATATCAAGCTAGGTCAAACTTGAGTTTCATGGTGACACAAGCAGTGTAGGTTTAATGTTCTCACTAGACTCCTGCAGCAAATACTACATCTGTTAGGTACTCTCTTGGGTGGAAGCTATCATTAAAAGAAGCCACGCGTTTCAGCAACTCAATCTCACAATGTACCTTGACACGCTCCACTAAAAGCCAAGTACCCGCTTGTTTCATGTCTCTCAAGCATTATGTGCATTATCTCTTACTTAAGATATGAAGAAGTACAAACATACCGAATCAGAAACCTTTGTAGAAGCATTTTTCTTTCCATAGACCGTGAAGTGCAAGTTGCGCGCGAGAGGCTGGCACGCCGCTGGCCACTACGGAAAGAAGTCAAGACAACTATTATAGAACAGACGTTTCTACAAGGGTAGAAAGACTTTCAGCATTCTCTACTACCCTGTGTTTGCCACAAACTTACTTACCACGGACACCACATATACAAGAATATTTTATCAACGTATTTTAGAGCTACATGCAATGAAGTTCTGGCCTTCCTACATTCATACCAAGGGGAAAAGGAAAAAAAAATAAAAGATAAAGTTTTGACTGGGTGAGAAAACAGCCTGCAAGTAACAGGGTGTCACAGACTGCCTGTTATTTACTTCACTAACACTAACCAGTCTCAGACCTATCTGAGGCTGCACTGATTAAATTTGTTTGAAATTTATGCTGCAATATTCCTGCATTTTCTTCATAAGCAAACAAAGATGAAGACAGCTTTATGGGAACAACAGGAATTAAGGGAAAATACCTCTTTCAAAATACCTCTTTACTTTTTGTCAAGCAATCCTCAGAATTTGAATTACTTCAGGTGGTCAAGAGTAACAAAGAAAAAAAAATTAGGTCATAGGTAAAGTTGTTCCAGCTCTCATTGCTTCAAAAGTCACAAGATATTTCTCTTGTTCTCATTATCTATTAATTAGTGACCAATTTAGAACCATTTATTAATACCTAAATGAAGCACAAGTGCACAGTTTTCCCCTTCCATAATGTGATTCCCTCTCCTCTGGCACATTCAAAATCCAGAACAAAAAAACCCAGCACCCAAACCTACCCAGTATCCAGTCTTTACTTTGATATGTTGGAACAATCAGAATTTTAGTCTCCACCATATAAATCTCCAGTGTCTTGGAACCTGGTATTCCTTCTTTACACCACTCAGAAAAATAGACCTAACTCAGCATGTATGATTGATGAGAACAGCAACACAAAGTGATCTGGGCAGTGACATCAGCACTTCCCTGTGTGAAATATATCCTAAAATTTGCCTTTTCCAGCAACTGTTATATTTGTTGTTCAATCACCCTATAATATGCTAACAAGCAGGTCTTCCCTCCCTATCACTTCCCAATGTCCATCTCTTCCCCCATCCCTGAAGTGAACTACAGTACACTTCCCTCAACCTAGTTTTATCATCTCTTATACTAGATTCCTCAAATTATCTTACTGCATAAAAATGAATCTAATGAGTCATTGTATTTGCTAACACATTTTTGTTTTTTATAGCTATCTTTAAATAAAATCAGTCTTAACTGCTATTCATATGGAGTTCCACTAGTACCCTCCTCTGGGCAATTACTCTCCCCCTTCCACCCTGCTGTGTTATCACATTTTGGGGCAACTCTGTGCCCATCTTAATTTCTGTATTGATCATCTTCATTAATACTTCACCTAGAGAATCAGATCAAGTAGTTCACCAACAGCCACATGAAACCTAAGTATCAGATGTAATTTATATGCAAAACAGCTTTCCCAACAACCACAGATAACACTTGAATGGGGTGTCCTCTCTGTAACAAAGCTGCTTTCACAGCTGAGGCAGACTCTAATCGACACAGCAGGCTGTACTGTACCCTTCAAATGTAGCAGCCGTGCATTCTCCAGCATGTACTAGCACAACTTGTTTCCAAAATGTTGTTCCAGTAACAGCACAGCACAGCTCTTTTTACTGCAATAAATTATTTATCTATAGGTGAGTAACAACATATTTGGTTATTGTATAAAGCAATTCGAAGAAAATCTTAACTATATGCAAAGACAGCACACAACAAACAGGTTTGTACATATGTCGTATAGCTTAAAGGAAGTGCAAATGACTGAGGGGAAAACACACCACCAAAAAAACCCCAAGAGCTATAAACTGTGGTTATGCCCTAAAGCCTCAAAAGAATTTGACCCATTTTTTTACTCCCCTCAGAGTAAACAGCCTGCTGCAATCTCCAGTCAGAATTCTGCCACAGTGCCCTGCAACTAATTTCCTTTTAAAAAACTTTGTTCTTTTCTGAACTGGCTATAAACAATTACCAAATATATTTTGCATCAGAGGACTCTGGAATTATATTACACACAACCCCCCCCCCCCCCCAAAAAAAAAAAAAAAAAAAACAAAAACCAAAAAACCAACCCCCAAAACACATAACCAAAGCAGATTGTTTTTCTTTTCACATCTAAACTTCTGCAAAACACTTTTCAGAACTGCTATTTCCATCCACATACACTTTTTTGTTAAAGTTATACACCAGAATTTCTGCTGCCACTATATTTTGTTCAGAATGAGTCTGAACAAAAGCCCACGAAGCAGAAAAAGATGTTACACTAAACTTGAAGGAAACACTGATCATGCTAATCCTGAATTGTTATGCTACCAGCAATATCATAGCCCTTATGAGATTAAAGGTCTAGTTCACCGCCACCTAAACCATAATGACACTCTTCGAGCCTTTCTCCCTCTCCCTCCCAAAGCAGTTGTCTTTTCTGCACTTGCTTCATAAGACAGGGACAGCTACAGCTGCATTTACAGGGTCCTTTGCCCGCCCATTTATCTTTTCTAATCCCAAACTCATGATGGACACACGCAGTGAGAACAGTGGAAAGAAAATGAAAATTCCCACTTCACCACAGAGAAAACCAAGCCTTCGATAAGGCCCCCTTACAGCTCAGCTAAAACAAAAACTGTCCAACCTTTTGAAAGCACATCCTAGGCACAGCCGCTAGCCAGGTTTAAGCAGCGTGCAGACAGACACTAGCTTCCCACGCAGGTCCAGGAGCCAGCAGCAGGCTCGCTACCCAGCAGCCCGGACTGGAAGGCACCGCATCTGCCAGACCTCCAGGGCCTCTTGCCCGCACACCCCCAACCCGCTGCCTTCCTCCGTCCCTCAGGCTGCTACGGCGCTCGCCTCCCGAGGCAGGAGGAGCGGCATGGCCGTGCCCATGTCAGTCACCTCCCGGTAACCTGCCCCGGCAGCCGAGCAGCAAGGACGGCTCCGCTCTGAAAAAAGAGCCG
>NW_010305209.1:420-1979 GCF_000700745.2 Antrostomus carolinensis | reverse complement strand
CTCGGCTTTAGGGTGCTGGGACCCTAAAATTGATGGGTGCCAACACCATGGGCGCCCACAGCTCACCTCCACCCTGGGGGGTACCACAGTGGGGAGACCTTGGGGTGCAAACAGCCTCATCTACCCCCACCCATGGGTGCTGGTGGGGTCCCCAAGGCCTGTGCTGGGTGTGGGGTGCAGGTGCCGGGAGGAAATGCCGTGGTGGCGCGAGGGGAAACGCGGTCGTGGCGGGGACGGAAACATCTCCGGCACCCGCCTGCGCTCGTGGTGACAGCTCTGGTGTGGGTGTCACCATCACACCTACCTGGGTGTCACCGTGTCCCTGGTGCCATCGCACCCCAGTGTCACTGCACCCTGAGAAGGGATGGGTGCTGCGTGGGGCAGGGGCTGGCATGGGGACCCAATGGGTGAGGGACCCATCTGTGGGTAGGGGCACTCTGGGGACATGAGTACCCAGAATTTGGGGACCCCTTGGTGGGCACAGGCACCTCAGGGATGTGGGCACCCAGAATTTGGGGACCCCTTGGTGGGCAGGGGCGCCCTGGGGACATGGGCACCCACTGGGTCCAGGACCCCCTCCATGGGCAGGGGCACCCTGGGGGTGTCAGTACCCAGAATTTGGGGACCCCTTGGTGGGGAAGGGCACCCTAAGGATATGGGCACCCATTAATTTGGGGACACCTTTGTGGGCAGGGGCACCCCAGGGTGCCCTGATGTGGGTGCCCAGAGAGGAGCACCCAGATTAGGGTGCCTGTATAGGGGTGTTTGGGTGGGGGTCCCCAGATAGAGGTCCCCAGATAAGGGCACCCACACAGGGTGCTGAGATGGGGGTGCACTGGGTGAGGGCACCCAAGCTGGGGAGCCTGGATGGGGGCACCCATATGAGGTCCCTGATCAGAGGTGCTGGATGGGGGCACCCATACGGGGTCCCTGATCATGGGTGCTGGAGATGGGACTCAGAGGTGCCTGGATGGGGGGTCCCTGGGTGAGGGTGCCCCAGTAGAGATGCTTGGATGGGGCACCCATAAAGGGTGTCTGGGTGATGACGTCAGGTGTAGGGTGCCTAGTCAAGGGTGCCCTTCCCACCACCACCCTGGACACTCCATGGTTCTCCTCATCCCACAGATGGAGGTGGAGAAACCCCCATTGGGACTTGATCCACCAGCTCTACTGAAGACCTACAAATGGCGGATGACAGCACCCATGGGTGACCGGGAACCCGAACGGGGCGCGGGGTCACCGGGCAGTCGGCGTTGGACCCGGTTGCAGGGATGGAAACGTTCCTACAGCCAGCCTGAGTCTGATGGTCCAGATGATGGGACTGGAAAGGGCAACTCCAGTCTGGGGGCACCCAAAGCCAGCACCCGACGGTCCCTCTTCCAAAGGGCTTTTTCAGCCCCTTCCAAGGGCACCAAGGAGACACGGGCACCCGAGGGTGGCAAGGCCACCCTGCAGAAGTACCTGCGCTCCATGTCCAAGAGGAAGGGTCATGGGGACAGCGGTGGCAGGGCTGAGCAGGTGCTCCATGATGCTGGTCCAGGTATGGAGGGGATGGGGAG
>NW_010305209.1:0-315 GCF_000700745.2 Antrostomus carolinensis | reverse complement strand
GATGGGTTGGGGGATGATGGGTGGTGGGTGATGATGATGGGTGATGGGTTGGAGGTGATGGGTGCTGGATGGTGATGATGGCTCATGGATTAGGGGTGATGGGTGATGGATTGAGGGTGATGGGTGAAGATGATGAATGATGGATTAAGGGTGGTGGGTGAAGATGATGAGTGATGGATTAAGGGTGGTGGTGAAGATGATGGGTGATGGGTGCTGGATGATGATGATGGGTGATGAGTTGGAGGTGACGGATGATGGGTTGGGGGCTGATGGGTGTTGGGCAATGGAAATGGGTGATGGGTGATGGGTGATGGG
>NW_010305207.1:2546-3220 GCF_000700745.2 Antrostomus carolinensis | reverse complement strand
GTCATGTGCCGGTTGGCAAACGCTCATGGTGGAAAATATGTGGCTAAAATAGACCCCAGGGTGGCTCCCAGTGGATCAGAAATGCTGGGAAGGGCTTCATCTCCTCGCTGGAGCTCTTTGTTTATCAATGGAGCACTTTCTTATGCATTAATTTAAATATTACTGGGAAAGAAATGGGGAAAAATATGCTATGTTTTCGACAGAAAGTCAAATTATTTTTTCACCTGGTTTTACTCCACATTGCAACTGGGAAGAGGAAATCTGGGAAGCTCGTGTGGTGGCGACGAGTCAGTGAATAGAGGACAGCTTCTCTCCTGATGTGGCGGCCAGAAACGCCGCACAGTTTGGCTGTGGTCACCCCGGGGGAGACGCTCGTCCTTGGGAATGGCAGGGATGGATCTGGGATTCTCCTGGATGGAGAAGGTTGGGACGGGCTTAGGGGAGAGCGGCACCAAGAGGAGATGCTGTGTGGAGATACCCAACAGAGCGGTGCTTTTTGGTGCCGTGACGTTTGCTTTGGGGGTAAGAGGGCAGCTCTTCCATCAGCACGTGGAGGGGCTGAGGAAGCTGAACACCAGGATTGACCGAGGAGGGTCAGGAGCGAGGGGCTTTGGCATGCGCTCGGTTCGCAGCATGGGGGGGGCTGCAGCTTTGCCCTCAGCCTTGAGGGTTTG
>NW_010305207.1:1933-2322 GCF_000700745.2 Antrostomus carolinensis | reverse complement strand
GTCTTCGAGGGGAAAACCCGCTCGTGCTGTTGGTTTGGGTGACACTGAGCACGCCCCTTCCTGCCAGAGCCCGGGGAGGGCAGGATGCAGCCAGATGCCGCGGTGGCGGCTCTTCCCACGTGCTGGGGACACGGGCTCGGGCAGGCGATGCTCGGGGGACAGCTCGTCCCCTGTGCTGGTGACAGGGATGTGCCAGGACCGATGCTGTCCCTCGCAGGCGAGGAGCTGCCCGCATCCCTTGGGTGGCAGACAGGGCTCTGTGCATGGGCTCTGGAGATGGGGATGTGTCGGGGTCCATCCTCAGTGGCCGATCCCCCCCCAGATCCGCATCCCTCCGTCACGGCCGCGTTTGGCCCCGCGGGCTGCCTGGCCGCGCCACACCCCGCGCC
>NW_010305207.1:0-1818 GCF_000700745.2 Antrostomus carolinensis | reverse complement strand
GGTGACAGGGATGTGCCAGGACCGATGCTGTCCCTCGCAGGCGAGGAGCTGCCCGCATCCCTTGGGTGGCAGACAGGGCTCTGTGCATGGGCTCTGGAGATGGGGATGTGTCGGGGTCCATCCTCAGTGGCCGATCCCCCCCCAGATCCGCATCCCTCCGTCACGGCCGCGTTTGGCCCCGCGGGCTGCCTGGCAGCGCCACACCCGGCGCGGGTCCAGCTGCCGCCGTGATTGACGCAAAGCCAGTCTATAAATAAAGTCTTTCTCTCCTCTCATAAAGACTTTGCGGTTTAGTTTGCTTTCAAGGTCAAGATCAGACCTTTCTAAATAAACACATATCAAAGGATCATTAGCGGAGCAGCACTGTTAAATGGAGATATTAACTTCTGTCAGCCGCGCGTTTCCTTTTTGTTCTGTAACTCGCGACTGCGGCGGGTTTTTATTATTTTGGCCCTAGGCGGTAGCATCTGGCTTCTGTAGAGACTGTAAAAATTAAAAAGCAACACAAATCATTGCGAGAGAAAAGCAGTAAATTCAATGATAAGAATTTAAAATTAAAATGTTTCGGCGCTTTTTATATTCCGCGAAACATGAAACGAATGAGTTGTGTGCCTGTTGCCATAAAGCCGCCGCCGCTAATAGTCGCGGGGCTCTCTCCCTCCCCGCTCGCTCTGCCTCATAATCGTTCTTTGCCCGAGCAAAGCGCAGCGAAGGCAGGAGATGGAGACGCAGGGTGGCGGGGAAGGGACCGAGGTGCCGCCGATGGGGAGCGAAGGGTCCCCAAAAGGGAGGCAAGAAGGGGATGTGCTCAAAGGGAGACGGCAGGGAGGGTGTGACTAATGCACTGGGTCACCGGGATGCGGGATTGCATTGTCCCCCGGGTCCAGATGGTCCCCGGAATAAATCACCCCGGCGGGCGCGAGCTGCCCGTGCCAGAGCCGCGGCTGGGGGCTCGCCGCTGGCACCCCGATTTTGAACATCCTCCGTGTGCATCTGGTGATGGGGCCGGGGGGAGGCAGCACCGTGCATCACTGCGGGGGTAACAAACCAAGCGTGTAGGTTTGGGGTTGGGTTTTCCCCATCCCCTGTGCTTGTGAGGTCAATGTTGTGCATCTGCTCTGAAACACTTTTTTTTTAGGTGTTGGTAAAAGCAAGTGGCCGGTGAGGCGGTGGCGGGCAACACCGGGAGGGGACGTGCCACCCAGCCACCCCCAGAGCAAAACCAGCAGCGGTCGGTTGCTTTTTAAGAATTAATTTCCCGTAGTCAGTTAAAGTTGGGGAGAAAGTTGCGTTATCTCTGAGTAAATAATAATAATCAAGCAAATGCTCCCTTGGGAGAAGTTGCCTTCCATAAAGACGTTCGTTAGTGCGGAAGCCGAGCTGCAGAGTCCGGAGGCGGCCTTTGAAACTGGGATGATTTGGTGACTCCGGCACAAAGTCTCCACATCTTCTGTGTTTCTCATCCGGGGCTTTTCCACCCTCTCTCTACTTAACCGTGAAGGTTGTAGGGGCCGTTGGGCTCCAACCAAGCAGCCGGCACGGCCAGTGTGTGCCCACCATCACCCCTCAGTGGTGTCTTTGTTCCGGTGCCGCGCCGGAGGGTTGGGAAGGGCTGGCTCTGCCATCCCGGTGCCTTACTCTTAAATCCCGTGTGTCCACGTGCACCGGCATCGTGTGTCCCGCCAGCAGCGATCAGGGCAGGGTCCCCTCGCCCCACCCCACCGATTTGCTTCGGTGCTACCACCACATTTGGTTTCATAATAATCCCAAAACCAGATACTGAATCTGGGTTAATCTTCTTACCCTGACCGTGCTGGT
>NW_010305206.1:40709-52081 GCF_000700745.2 Antrostomus carolinensis | reverse complement strand
AGACTTTCACAATTACTTTCAAATTTGTCATTATACAATACCTGTGGATACATGTGTAAAATTTCCAACATGCCTTTTCAAATTAAGGCAGAATCCCTGCTGTATCCAGTGCCAGTCATCTCAGTAGTAATTACTGTTATACTAAGACAGAAAGTATCACATCCCTCTCAGCTTATGCGCGTAAAGCTCCCATACCTACACTAGACAGTCATTGCCACTAAGAACACACCATCAAAGTAGCAAAAGACAAATGAAGGCAGCAAACATGTGGGACCAAGAAACACAACAAAAGAAAGAGGTCCTCTTTTGAGAAGCATAATGTTCTGCAACCAGAGCCTTAGAGAGACAATTTTTGTTCCAAACATCATCTTTCCAGATGCTTTTCTGCTCCTCTGCCTCCCTAGGGGAAGTGAGACTTTCTTTTCCATCTGCCTGTGCTTCCTCATGACTGCGTTTTTTGATGCTTCCAGCCGTGCACATGTTTACAGTGTGTTTTCAGAAGAGATTTGGCATCAAGTATTACCTTTTAAAAGGTAATCTTCACAGGCTAAATAGGCAGCATGGGAGAAAATATTTGCTTAACGTTGTCTTTCACAAAATAATACATTTTCAATTAGATTAGAAAAAGAGTAGCAACATCTCCATTCAAGCCCATTCTTTTTGGGGGTTTGTAACCCTCCATGGTTTTATGTTTTCTTTTTTCCAGGGGGCAGAGCCAAGACAAAATTTAGTAGAGCATAGTCTAGTTTTGTTTCAAGTGTGTAGTCCTAACAGGAGCCCATAATAAGCACTTCTCATTCCATTTCCCCTTATAGGAACACCCTTGAGACTCCCCAGAGCAGCACATTGAAAACAAAGTAGGCAAGCACTATATGTGATCAACAGAGTGCTGTTTCTACATTATAAAGCATTGAGAGATTCTTTACAACAAGGCTTTATATTTGAAACTGTTTATAAGGGTTCCTCTTTTTTCCCTTTTTATTAAAAAATAATATACCTTAATGCATACATTGGGACTACTAAGGAGAGTAAAACTAAGCATTTGCACACAGTCACAAAAGCAAGACCTCAGACTGTGAAGTCCTTGGACACAGGCTCCTGTGCCCCTGCTAAGGCTAGCTTGTATTTTCTGATGCCAGCCACAGCGAAACAAGAACTTACAGTAGGAATAAATGGCAAAGACTGAAGGATGGATTAATAGTTCTGTGGCATTTTGAAGTCTAGATCCAGGAGTGAAAATGAAGTGCAGTTAAACGCTGAGTATCATGGAAGTCACCAAAGGTAATTCTTTCTCAGTTCTCTTCAAAAGTGAGTTTAAAAGTTGAAGTGGGGAATTAACTTCAGATTGAAGGACTGTATTTAGACCTAGCAAGAAATCTTTGAAAAGAAAGAATGGCAACCCTGAGACACAAAAGAAATGAGCTGCCAAGCAGATTTTTCACAGTCATGATAATTATTTTTGAAATCTCACAGCTTGCTTTTCTCCAGATAGAAACCAATTCTCCTCACTACTCTCTTTCATGACAACTTGGACATCAACTCTCTGAAATCTGATTTTCACTTGCATGGTATTGTTAATTATTATAATGAGATATTCAAGAATCTAAGGCTTAAAAAAAAAAAAAAAGATAAGGTGCCTCATTGTCTATTTAATTAGAACACAATAAAGTGTAGAATTTATCCTTTTTAATGTTTTGCAGGCAATTTTCACACATGTGGTAAGTCTGTTAGAAATTTCATGCATAGTTAGGTTTAAAGCTTCCCTGATGTTTGTCAGATACATTTGAAGCAGTGATTTTGTGTTGTAGATATAATTAGGTGGCATATTGCCACAAGTTTCCTTTTTTCTCCCTTCTTTTTTGCAATTCAGATGTCAAAGTAAATAACTGATCAGCTGTAAGATGTTAGGGAGTTGGTTATGGGAAAAAAAATCCTTAGTTTTTCATTTGAATTTTCAAGTTTATGAAGTATATTCTCATATATGTGGACTGTGTCCCCCACTCTGCTCCTGTTACTCTCCTATCCTAAGGCAGTCTGTCATTGAAATGTTCTCACCTGGGAAATAATTGCTTGTTTCAGTGAGGATCTTGGTGACTGTGTGTCCTCCTCACAAGAACTATCACCTTAGTTGGTCTTCTTTGATTCTCCTGACAACAGAAAAGCCAAGAATTGAAAGAAGAAGAAATATGTCTGTACAGTGTTTGAGTTTGAGCCCACTGCCACACTAAACCAAGAGCCAAAGTCTGCAGGGGCAGGAGCTGCCAACACTGTCTCGGTACAAGGGAAGGGCCCCTGGTGAAGAGAGCAGACCATGAGATCCCCACCACCCTGACCCTGCAGGCTGCATGTCCAAAAGCCAAGCGGGCAAAGCTTTTGGGCACCAACGGGCATCTTGTGCTGGCAAATGTTCTTGCAGCTGCTCATCAGAGGTTGCGCAGACCCAGTTAGAGAAATCTCTCCTCTCCACATAGCTTTTCTAAATCAAGGGCAGGAGGAAACGGTAACATACTTGGGGAAACGTCCTGCTGTCATTTCCAACCGTGTCTGCTCTCTGGGGAGTCAGATGCGAGGAGGAGTGGGCTCGTCCGAACTTGCTGTGTCAGTCCCTTTCACCACCAACGACAAGGAACACAAGTCATTTCATCCCTAGAGAGACATTTAAAGCAGGGCAGGTGAACTACATTTTCAAGCATCTATTTTAAGGCACTCAGGAAGTCTGTTATCTAGAAGAAAATGTATAAGATGACAACATAAGTGTCTGAAAGTAAACAAGATAAATCCCAGTCCAGAGTGTAGAGATAGTGATCTAGCCCTTTGCTGCACCCACTGTGCAAATGTTTTGGGAAATTTACATTCATCGGTACCTCCCATGATGGCAGATGTAAAATGGAAGTGAAAAACAATTTACCTTTGCTTTCATTTTAAACCCCTTTGATGTGCTGTTAAAAGCTTTGGTTCTTTCATGTAGAAGCTGAATTCCCCTAGTGGTATAACCAGTGTAATTCTTTAAACTGCCCGTTCAACAGGGGAATTTTGCATTTTTTTTAATATCTGTATATTAAAATTTAAATGCTTCTTAATAATAAAATGATATTGTATCCTATATAATTATTACTTTATTAAGGTAATTACATCTATAATTTTAAGTAATAACAATTCCCTTAGTAGAATCATAGTCATAGAATAATTTTGTTTGGAAAAGACCTTTAAGATCATTGAGTCCAATCATTAACCTCACACTGACAAGTCCCAAACTAAACCATGTCCCTAAGCACCATGTCTACATGTCTTTTAAATACCTCCAGGGATGGTGACTTAACCTCAGCAGCCTGTTCCAATGCTTGGCAACCCTTTCTATGAATAAATTTTTCCTAATATCCAATCTAAACTTCCCCTGACACAACTTGAGCTGTTTCCTCTTGTCATTTGTTACTTGGGAGGTCGACCCCCACCTTGCTACACCCTCCTTTCAGGCAGTTGTAGAGACCGATAAGATCTCCCCTCAGTCTCCTTTTCTCCAGGTTAAACAACCCCAGTTCCCTCAGCTCCTCCTCGTAAGACTTGTTCTCCAGACCCTTCACCAGCTTTGTTGCCCTTCTCTGGACATGCTCCAGTGCCTCAATGTCTTTCTTGTGGCAAGGGGCCCAGAACTGAACCCAATACTTGAGATACAGGATCACCAGTGCCAAGTAAATAGTAGTAGTAATATAGTAGCCATATATTCATTTCTGATTTCCAGCTCAGAGTGCAATTTCTTCAACAATTCTGGTTGCATCACAATTGCTTGGACAGTTATGGTATTGATGATTTGAAGATTTCAGCAGTGCTAATTTCAAGCCCTCACAATCTTGAGGCTTGTCTAAAGAGCAAAAGTGGTGGCTTCTTGTTTTCTGCTTTTGAACATATTGACACAGACTCAAACCCTTTCAAGTTGTACTGGGCCAAATGAATGCCTACCTGCCTCCTTTCTTTGCAGTAGCCATTCCTCCTGTGCAACTACACGGAACAAATGTCATGCTCATTTTGCAAGCTGAAGGGCAATGGCAAATAAATCCTGAGGAAAAATCTTATCACAAAATGATGTGATGTTTAAGTTACAGTGTGAGAATACCACCTCCCTGAGCCACAGCTGCTATCTCCTACTCCAAATGTGAACAGAATGATGATTTTTTTTCTTACATATTTCTTCATACCTCTGCAGCTTGCCAGTGAATCCTGTAACATTTCTAACACTGCAGCCTTCTTGCTTTCAGTCTCCTGCCGAAAAGCATGTCAGTAGGTGGCGGCTCATGGTTCATTAAGGCAGGTCTGCAGTGCTACATTCATAGCAGAGTCTGGATTTATAGCTTTTTCAGTGGACAATTTATTATTTTAATACCTTTTTCCACTGTCTGTTATACCGGGAATGATGGAGACTAACAGTAATGTGTCTAAATCCAAATTTTACTGCAAATTGCCCAACTTTATGTTCTCTAAACTGTGGCCCACAGTCAGACATTATTATTCATTGTGTACAATGTGTAGTGAAAGAGAGGCTGGATATGTATGATCATGTGTTACCATAGTATCTATCATGGGGAAGTGAGAATAGCATCCGAGATACAGTCCTCAGCAATTTTTTAATGAAACATGGAACGATCTCTTTTGGTTGTTTGGTTTTGAGAAGGAATAAATATAAAATATTAAATTCCTTTGTGATTTATTCATTCCAAGAGAGTACCTTTCAGAAGTATGTCCAAAATTGTGCATGTTGCAACAAAACCCCAAGAGCTAGAAACAAGCCCTGCTAATTGCCCACCCTCAGTGACTTAAGAACGCATGGCACCATGAGCAATTAGAGTAAGTGCCTCCATTGCCATGTAAGATAAGTAAATCAGGGAAGTAAGCTTCTACCCAAGCAATGGTACACACAACATGTGCACATGAATTGCTGCATGTACATGTGCATCTACACTCTCTAACTGGGTCTTTGTGACAACCATTGCCACATGGCCAAATCTCATCAAGCTGAGGGAGGGGAATGATGTGTCTTCACTGGTGGCTAGCTCAGACCTGACAAACTGCTCATTTGATGGTGGTTTGGGCTTGGGTTTTTGTTTGGTTTTTTTTATTTATTTATAATGTTCAAAACAGGAATGTGCAAGTTGCTACAGAGGATAGCCACATCTCTGAGCTCCCAGGAGAAACAAGTTCCAACAGAGAAAGGTCCACATGCAATAGAGCATTTCCTGGATGGAAAAAAGCCCAGACCTTCAGGACAGCCCCAGCAGGCAGGGAGAAGGGGGAGAAGAGGGAGGCTGGCAGGTTTGTCTTGGCACATCTGTCCAGGCAGAATGGGAGCCAGGCTTGGACAGCAAAGGCATTTTCCCCTTCTCTTGTCTTGTATGGAGCTGCTCTGATAGAAAATGAGGGCAGTCATTCCATCTCTGCATGAGCATGAAGCCCAGAAACAGGTTTGCACTTACCACAGAGATGTCCTGATAAAGACCATTGTATTGTTCCTGCATTTGCTGGCAATGTTTTGAGCATTTGCAGCAGCTAGCAGATAAGACTCACCTGTTTTGATAAGAAGAGGACTTCATGCAGTCCATGTGACTGATGTTCCTGAGCCCTGGAGCCGAGTGGGGATCTGACCACAAACTCTCCTGGATGACAGCGACACCCCCACAACCTGCCTGTGCTTCCAAATCATCCCAGTGGAGACAACATACTCTCAGGAAGCTCAAACAAATGAAAGGTAACAACAAATCAGGTTACATGAGACTGATCCTACTAAAGGAGAAGAGAAAGCGAGAAACTGAATTGGTCCTCTGAAGGCAACCAGGAGCCAAGAAAGGACTTAGTGAAACTGTCGGCAAGGATTGACACATCCAGTTATCACTACCATCCCCCTTTCTTATGTTTCATGACCCATAATAGTACAGGTTTTTCACTGAATCAGGCTCACAAGTGTATGCAAAGATGACTTGCTTTAATCTGCTCATCCCCACAAGCTACAGGTTGGGTAGAAGTTACAGTTACCTTTACGTTAGGATTGGTATCGATAGAAAGAGCAGGGAGACCATGAGCAGGCTGAAACCACAGACCCAGCAGGTTTTGGTTATTGTTCTCAGATGTGCCACCATGGTGGACATGGGTCAGTGTGAAACCTGAGGTGGCACACAACCATACAGAGAAAGAGACGCATTATAGGCTCCTTAGGGAGACCTGGGAGAGGAAGGCAGCTTATGCCATGGCTGTCAGGTATCCCTGTCAAGCACTCGGTAAGAGGTCAAGCAGTGGTCTTGTAAGAACAGAGGGAGGAACTGGTAAACAGGCTGGAAATACTGGAGTGTCTGAGAGAAGGTAGACAATGCAGCACTTTGCATGAAGAACATATTTGACTGATAGGAAAACAAAGACAGGAGCACAGAGGCTTGCCCAAAATCACTCAGTCAGTTACAAATAATTAGCGAAGTTGAGCTCCAGATATGTCTTCCTGTGTTTGGTCCTGCTTCTCACGGAGATGATGATGTGATGTAAGGACAGACTGATGGATAATGTTTTTCAGAGGCCAGGTCTCCTGTTTAAAGCACAGTTATTTTTTATAGGGTTGTCAGCCACACTTTCTAATCAGCAGCTAGACAGCAGATTTTCCAAATTACACTGGAGGTCAGGGTCAAATATTAATTTTTCTAAAAAATTTCCCTTTAAGAAGTTGTCCTACAATAAAATACTTGCTGCAAATCCCTTGGAAATTACTTTCACTTCCTCTGAAATCCTTCTCCCTGTCTGGTATTCAAACAGAATTGTAGAAAAAGGATGTAAACATAAAACATTTTGAAAACAACCAAGTTGGCTGATGAGTTGTTAAGTGCATGATTTACATTTCCTCTCTGAAGAGGAATGAAGGAGGTTTCTCAACATTGAGCAGCAGCAGCAGAGCCTGACTCCCTTTTGGACTCTCCCTTCTATGCATGTCTCCCAGACCCCTGCATGCACATGGCACCCTGCTCCAGGGATCACTGCTGCACCTGGGGGCTTCCTTCTCCCCTTTCTCCAGCTCTGTCTGGGAAACTCAGGTACAGCATCCAGACTCAGCCTGCCCTTTGCATCCAGACCAGACTCCTTTTCCTGGCAGCCTTCACCGGGTTCCTCCAAGCAAATCTGGTGCCACTGTTCTCTGCTTGTCTCTGATCTGACTCAAACATAGGCTCATAGGTGGAAGGAAAACTGCAGCCCAAAATAAGGTCTCTTTCCACACTTGACTTTCAAAGAAACAAACTCAGAAGGCTAGTAAATCAGATCAAACTTCAAAGTCAGCATTTTAAACCTCTCTAGTTTCTGCCAGCTGGAAGCTGAAGAGAACACACCTTGACCCTCACATGGTGTCCTTTGTACCAGCCTCTCCCTTCTGTCTATAATCCTGTCAAAACAAGCCTTGTGACAGGCAGGGATTTAGTAACCCCTTTGTGCCAAAGGGTCCGTACATCTTGTGGTATCATTGCCCAGCAATGACACCAGCCACGAGCTTATTCCTCTATTTTCCCCATTTTTCCACAAATGTCTTCATAGGCATCTTTACACTAGCTATCTTTTTTGCATGGGACACATGCAGTGAACTGTCCTGGAATAGCATTTCTCTATCCTCCTTCAAACTCTGGCTCAGGACTCCATCCTAATGATGTATTGATCGCATTTGCGCATATAGCAAAGTCAAATATGTCAATATTAATGTCCTAACAGCTCCTTAGATGAGTGAGAGATGCTATGCAAGTCCATGAAGACACCAAACAACTCTAACAGACATCAGCCTTACAAATATGTTGCCTAAGTAGCAATACTGCTAAGGGAGGGGTTGATGGAATACTCATGAAGGCTCCATTGATAGTAATTTTAAGCATCTCTAACAGGAAACAAAGAGGCTTTCTGAGCATTCAGTGATGGGGAAAATTCGGGCAATACATGATCTGAAATGGAAACATCAAAATCTCAAGGTTTTTTCCAGATTTGGTGCCTCTTGATTGAGATATGTCATGACAAACACATAAAACCAGCAGCTGCAATACATATCTACCCACAAACCTTGGAGGCCTGTTGTTCTCTGCATGAGCCCATTACAAGCATCATCCACATTGACTACATACAGCGTAAGTGTACATGTACACAGATGAACCTATGGGCTTTCACTCCATGATTTGATCATCTTTTGTCTTAATCCACAACACTCTTGTCTTCCAAACCTATTAGCCACACTTTGCATTATCAGTGTCCAAACACATGCATGAGGGTTATTTGAATAAACTATCAGATGTCAGTACATATAATAAAAAACCAGCACTTACATATGCGTGAATTTTCTATTAAACTGGCTTGTTACCACCTCCCTCAGAGAAAGAGATGTGAGTGGCCATGGCTTTTCTCTGCAATGCATGACATTTGTGACCTTTTCTGCCATTTGGTTTGCCAGCTTGCCTCACTTACAAGTCTCTTCCCGGTGACTTGGCACCAAGCCAAGTCTCTCCTGCTACTGATAGCACAGCTCATCTTACTCACCACTGGGCATGACTGTCACCTAAAGGTGGGTATTTCTGTACAGGGAGGTGTCAGCCTTCGATCAGTCATATGCTTTCTTCTGCACAGTTCAAAGGAGGCAGAGGGGGGGGAATCCCCCTCAGAGATAATTATAAAAGGACGCTGAGGCTTGTACTTTAGGTAGGATGAACCTTGACCTCAGTGCTTTTAGTAGATGTGGATCTACTGGACCAGAATCTCAGTCCCTCCGGGTTTTCCCTCACTTGTACTTTTCATATTAACTCTTGACTGATTATCTTTTGCTGAAGACTATTTTGAGGCAAGATCTTTGTCTTCCTATGAGACATACCCAAGAAGCAGCTATTGGAGAACAAGAGACAGGAAGCTTCACAAGCACCCTAGTACAAGAATAAGTTTTTACATTCTCCAAACCCATTCTTATGCATCGTTTGAAGTCGGGGATATAGCTGTGCCTGAGTATGAGCATATGCTGAAGTGCTTTGCTGCAGGAAAGCACTGTGTATTCCTGACAAAATCTCATCTTTCCTGAGCTGGCTTTAAGCCGGCTGGCTCAACTGCTGATGTCAGTATCGCTGCAGCAGCAAGGGGCTCAGGGCAGGACAAAGGTCAGAAAGTCTAACCACCTTTGCAGATAGGTTTTTCAGCCCACTTTGGTGTCGCTGCTATACATGCAGCAGGTAACAAATTTATGTCAAGACAGTTCAGTGACAGAGCAGCTGTAGCTTAGGCATCAGCAACCAGGAGTAATGAGAGCTACTTTTGCGTCCTGCCCCAGGAGCCTGAGTGCAGCAGGGTTTGCTGTCACTGAGGATATCATGTGCCTGCTGGAAGTCAGATGTTGCACTTTACTGTCTGGAGAAGACAGAGGGAAAAGGTGGAATGTCAAGAAATCACAAAAAACAGTAATCTATGTTTCCTATATCTTCATGGTTTAGGTCTCTCAAAGAGGTGGCCAGCTAAGGGAAGCAGAGGCTTCAGGTAACAGTCACGTGAGACTGGAAATACTTCTTGATAAGAAAATCCCTTTCCTGTGTAAAGATGAGAGGATGGGCACTAGCCTTTCTCACAGAGAACTTGAAATCTTCACAGCACGTAGAGAAGGAGCACGTGGGAAGTGGACTCCTACACTGTTTGCTCAAAATAAATCCCAAACATGCACAATTTGTAAAAATATGTGACAAAATATGTCACATTTTGCAATAGGATTTTATTGTTTTTATCCCACAGTTTTCACTCCGTAAACACAGAAAGTCCCAGAACGCTCAATCTTTAAGCCTTTCTCCAGTCAGTTTTTAGTTAATGGATCTCTCCTTTTTTTGTAGAGCTACAGTGACCTCCAGTGGCCACCGTGAACCTTTCACGTTTCTAAACTTTTAGGAAGGATAAAACTATCTCTGATTAATATCTGGGTCTGGAAATGAAGGTAGAAATTGAATCCCTGTACTTCTGGATCAAAGCTGAAGGCTAACTAACTACATTGTCTCAAATTAAGTAACAGGAGAGAAGAGAGACAGTTTTTTAAAAGTTCATTATCAAGTCATTTCTTTAACTCGTATGCCTTTAACTAAATGAGGCTTATTTATCTGTCTATAAATCTTTCTAGCAACATCTCTGCATTAAGAGTTTAGTGGGACAAACGTCATGTCTCCTTATCAAACATGAAAAAAATCACAATTTTTTAAAAAAACTCCTTTTGAATATTGTAAAATATGGAAAAGTAAAATTCAAGTTCAAAGAATGAACAGATAATGTGTGGCAGAAGAAGAATGCAGAAATGTGTACACTAAGCAGCTAAATATTTTCTGATACTAGAGTTCAAAAAAATTATGTATTTCAGCTTCTGATGAGTGCAACAGCTTTGTTTAGGTGATTAACCTTTCCCATGCTGGACTGATGAACTTTCGTGGTAGAAGGGATGTAATGGTGCAGTCCCTTATATAGCCCACAGTATGACAAATGCTATTCTGTTAACAACCCCTTCCATGAACTGCCACGTATGTGCACACGCATTGCCAAGCCAGCAAGCTCAACCTCCTCAGACCTGGCTTGGGATGGGAGCTGCCATCTTATCCAGCACAAATTTTTGCACTCTTTATTGTGGTTTCCAAGCTACTAAAATACTATCAGGCTAAAGGTTTTCAAGGACATATACTGGTACAGCCAGTAGTCTGATTGTTGATAGGTGCAAATGAAAAATATGTGGTTTTAAGTGAGATCAAGTCACAGAGAAAAGGAACTTTAACTGATCCTTTTAAATGTTCAATGTATTGGTCCCCTGCATGGATGGATCTCTGACCACTGGGAGGGAAGGCTCAGACCATGGTGGTGCTGTGCATCTCTATTGAGACAAGGTGGCCCTGAACATGCAAAAAGATGGAGCGGTTCCCACTTCTTACTTCCCAGAGCTTCAGCACATTTTTATGGGGATCGCATTTCAGAGGAGAGCACAAGCTGTTAGCTAGTTGGAAAGAACTTTCTGGCTGAAGGAAGAGACACCTGCCACTGTCAACCTGGATGGCAAGGAACAGCAGAAGGGTGATGTGAACTCCAAATACTGAGACAAGATCAAGCAAGACTTTTGCATGCCAAGGGAAGAATTGCCTTCCTGTTGCAGAGGGCCCTCATAAGAATCCCTGTAAAAAGAGATTGGAGAACAGGGTTTGGGATTCAGCAGAGACACAGATATCATTGCACAACCTCAGGATACTACACCAAGTGTAGCATTTCTCTGTGATAATTAGTTTTCTGGCATAGGAATACCTAGATGCTTGCCCTCCAAAAAAGTACATCATGGAAGAGGAGAGGAGAGGGGAGGAGAGGGAGGAGAGGGGAGGAGA
>NW_010305206.1:32806-40639 GCF_000700745.2 Antrostomus carolinensis | reverse complement strand
GAGGAGAGGAGAGGAGAGGAGAGGAGAGGAGAGGAGAGGAGATTCATAACTCTTCATATATATTAAACTGTTTGCTTTGACCCAGATTACCTGGTGCTCAGAGAACACACCATTTTGAGTCTGTGTGGGAACTTCATGGCTTTGGGAATACAAATATAAGGAAGCATAAAAGACCTGAGATGGTCTAGGTATCAGGTCACCTGAAGTAAAATAAGGATGGATATACAAATGTGGAGTGGAAGTTTTCAGTGTAGTACAAGCCTCCTTCTTGTGAAAATTAAATGAGTAGTTAACTTCACATTTTTTGGAAGACTGGCAGGATCCAGTCAAGAAAATTCAAGTATCACAGTAGGAGTAAATATGTAGACTGAAGGTGTTAGCTGCATCCAATGGGACTTGCAGCACTGCATGGGATACTAGTTAATCAGCAGTTGCCATATATCCAAAGCCCATATGTAATGCAGTGAAAGCCTGACAAACATCACTAAGTCAAAACACTTGTTTGTATGCTGCGAATAAAGCAGAACTGTGTTGATATCAGAAATATCAACTGCCAAACATAGGTCAGGTTTCAAAGATCCTTTAACAACAGAATTGTCGGTATCTGCATCTACTTGGAACAGCTGCAACTTCAAGAGATGATGATCTATTTTACATGAATAAGGAATCTGCATCTCCTGTAATGATCTGATACTTGGCTTATGGACCACAGCAGACTGAAGTCTAATATCAGGGGCTTATCTCTGAAGTGCAGTGTTACCTGAAGAGAAGGTCCTCTGGGAAGAAAAGACTTAATTACCAATGAACTGGTTGAGAAAATTCTTCAAAGGACTAAGAGAAATCTAACAAATTTTTAAAAGGTGAAATTAGGTTTTACTAATTTACATGTTAGACTTAGGCATTATCTCATTGAAATATTAGGTACTTACCTGAAGGTACAAGGAACAAATCCAGTCCCTTCAGTATGATTATCAAGACTCCCTACACAATTAGCAGAGGGGCAATGCTTTCTGAGATCTGCTGAGTCTTCAAAGGCACTTAACATCAGTGCCTCCATCTCTCTGTTTAAATTACGCACAACTTAAATGCCTCGGCAATGATCTGGCCTGCTTAAATTAGGAATCTTCTCACACTGAAAGAAATGGAAGATGTCTCTTGATCCAAACTGGAAAGTGGTGGTGCACAATTTTATGTAGTTGTCTAGTGGTCCTAGCACTTATTCAAGAAGATGAAGACTGAAGTTCAAGGTCTATTTTCATCCTGGAGCTAGGTGGGAACAATCTTTGTTTTGTTTTCAAGACTGGACTGCTCTGCATCCAGGAACCAGATGGTCATGGAGCCAGACCCCAAAGACTCAAGGGTAAGCTTAAACCTGCATGAATGACAAAGGACTTTCAGCTGGGAAGATGCAGCAAGGAGGCTTCAGACCATTCTCTAAAATTCATATACATTTTATATGAGACAGAAAAAAATCCATAATGCCTTATGCATGAAAAAGAATCCCAGATCTATTCTTTCTTCTTCTTTCTATACTCTGGCACCCTTTTTTCCTCAACCATTACAACCTGTAAGGAAGAGAGAAAAAAAAATATGGGGGACCAAATACAATTACAGAGAAAGAGTAGAAACAGAGAATTTCTGTGTTTGGTATTGATGTGAGACCAACAACGAGCAACTCACAGAAGAGATCTTTGTTCTCCCTGACTAGGCATTACTAAATTGCAGTTACACTCCAGATAGCCTCTAAACATTTCACATAGATAGCGATGAGATTATAAGTAGGGATTCATACTTATTAAAAGGTAGATTTTTCTTCACCAGCTCTGTCAGACAATTTTTCTTATATAAACTTTCTCCTGTCTCTATTATTGAGCCGCTTATGGCTACTACATGGACTACCTGCTAGGAGTTCACTGAAAAATGGGCACCAAACTGAAAATAAGTATTGAATGAAGCTGGGCCATTTTACATAGCTCAGCAATAATTTCTGTATGATTTCTTATCTCTGCAACCTTCTGCACAGCTTGTTCAACAGATTTATCTCCACTGCATTTTCCTAATTAGAATTAGCTGGAACTTTTCTGACAAAGCTGTTTTACAGTACAAAACACCAGTTTTGCAGAACATATCCATTTCAGTGAACACACTTTGACTGACATTATCTATTTTGTGTACCATGCTGCTAGGAAAAACAGATTTCAAGTGTTGAAGAGTTTCTATCCACCATGTAGTCTGAGTCCAAGTCTTTCAGGTACCTGTGCTAGAGCACTGGCTACCACCCAACTTGGGGGACAGGGCAGTAACAGAGCTCCTCAGACATTCACTGTCACCACCCAAATCCCAGAAAATGCGAAACTTTTCATCTTAATTCAGACTGAAACACCCATCAGAAACTTCCTTTTTTTGATGAAGGACTCCAGTCTGGAAAGAGGCAGACTGTGGTTATGGGATGCACTTTAAAATATTTTAACAATCACCCATATTAGGCAGAAATGGCCAAGAAAGTATTCTTTCTGCTTGTAGTCTCTGATCCACTAAATCAGACTTACTATCTCCATCTGTGTCTTCCCATTGTAAATCAAAACAACACTGTCCAAGACTCCGTAAACTATAATGGAGCCACATGTCTTTCTTACCTTTTACAGCAGCATGAGAGCAGAGCCCTCCAGGGTTTCACTGTCAGGGCATCAGGACCACTTTTTTGTGATTGCTCAGGCCACTTGGGGAACATCAATAACAGTTTTATTTTGAGAGATCAGTAGAAGAAATCACAAGAAATCATGTGTTCCAAACAAAGACGATTTCCAACATCAAGAAATCTGTTCAGTTACCCAGAGTGCCCATACACTTCTACCAATTAATACAGGAGTGCTAATGCTACTGTAAGATGGTTGACTCCTGGCAGGAACACAGCCAATGTCTAATGACTCTTTTACTCTGCTGCCAAATCTGAGCACCTCAGAGCACAACAGTCATTGCTGCACACATGGGTAATAATCATGGGCATCATGAGAGCAACAACGTTTTCTGTTTTCATTAACTGCTTTCAAGCCTGAAAGGAATGCAATACAGAGGACAGATGGTTTATAACTAATTTGCAATAATAATAGTAGAAATCTAATAATAGATAATAAGGGTAATCCAATAATGCAATAAACTGATACTAGAGATCAATCATATCTAACAATCAGCGAATAACGTTCTGTAGAAAACCCATGTATTTATGGACCTCCCAGAACATCAATGCTTAGGATTTCAGTACATGCAGACTTTATGTCTGGATAGCTCCTAAGAGTCTGCAGCATCTCTTATGTAATTCTGATTTACTTGTCTCTAGATTTCCAATTACCATTCTTCCTTAGAGACAGTAATAGAGTCACATTGGTATATTTTAGAGCCTTGTCTTTCAGATAAATAGCACAACTGCAGTGCTGTGATCCACAGGTCTTTAAGAAGGAGAGAAAGAGGACAAAGATAGGGAGGGGATTTGCACCCTATGTGAGGAAGAGGTTAAAAAATGCATGGCACCCTGCTATCGATGAAGCAATGGGCTAGTCAAGCATTTATGGAGAAGATCAGAGATGAGACCAACAGGAACATCTGCTACTGACCAACTGGTAGAGACAAGGTAGTGGACAAAGCCTTTAAACAGTCTGAGGTAACATCAGAATCATGCTCCCTGGTTCTCATGAAGGACTTGAACCAACTCTGATGTATGTTGGAAAGACAACTTGCAACACTGCAAGCAATTCAAGAGGTTTCTGGTGTGCTTTGGGGTCAATATTTTGATGCAGATGCTGGACTGGCCAGATGGAAAAAGTGCTCTGCTGAATCTGCTGCTTGTAAATAATGGTCAGGATATGATAGCCTGTGGCTGCATTCACTGCAGCGACCCTGAGATGGTGGTTGAAGATTCTGAGAAAAGTGAGGAAGGCAGTGGCAGGATAAAGACACTAGATTTCAGGAGAGGAGACTTCAGTCTGCTCAAGGAACCAGTAGATGGGATCTCATTGTGGACTGCCCTGAAGAGCAAAGGGGCCAAAATGCTGACTGATCTTCAGGAACAACCTTCTCAAGGAAGTTTGGTCTATCCCACCATGTAGAAAGTTGGACAAGCTCTGCAGAAACCTGGCACGTATGAAGAGATATATATGCTGACTGAGCTCAAATGGAAAAAAGGAAGTACCCAGAAAATGGAAGCAGGGATGGGCTACCCAGGAGGAATATAGAGCCATTGCTCAAACGTGCAGTGGTGGAGTTAGAAAAGCCAAGGCTCAGCTGGATTAGAAGGTATGGATGTGAAGAGTTATATAGGTACAGCAATAGCAAAAGGAAGACAACTGAAAATGTGACCGCACTGCTGAATGTGGTGCGGAATTGAATGACAAAAGATGTGAAAAAGGCTGAGCTAATCCCTTGCTCCTTTGTTTTTGTCTTTACCAGATAGGTCAGCTCTCAGAATTTCCATATCTCTGTGCTTAGTGACAGAGTTTGGTGAAAGAGGTAGTAGCAGGGTAGGACAATCAAGTTAGGGACCACTTAAGTAAACTGAGCATATAGAAGTCCATGGGACAGGGCAGAATGCTTCTGAGTATGCCAAGACTGCTTGTTGATACCACTGTAAGATGGCTGTCTACGAACTCTGAAAGGCGTCAGTCAGAGACAGTTCCCAATGGCTGGAAAAAGGCAAACATTAACCCATATCCAAAAAGAACTAGAGAGAAGCTTAAGAGGACTACAGTCCAGTCTTCTTCATCCCAGTCTCCAGGAAGACTATGCAAAAAACCCTCTGGGAAGACATTTCCAAGCACATATGTTTGCAAACAACTGATACAAATTTGCTAAGGACACGAACAACCTAATTACCGTCTAGGACCGATCCTGTGGATAGGCAGATCACATTGGATATAATTTGCTTTTTCTTTGATAAAGTTTATTACCTTTTTCGTACAGAGGCTTTGTAGCTCAATTGTAGAGATGTAAACTGAATGAATGGACTACAAAGTGGTTAAAAAATTGAGTGGATCATTAGACTCAAAAGGTAGTGAACAAAAATTTAAAGCCCAGCTTGCAGCCTCTATGAGTGATGCAGGGCAGGGACTGATATAATTAAGCATTTCCATCAGTGACCTGGCCAATACATACAATACATTGAAATTAAATGCTTTTAAGTCAGCAAACTGGGGTGAGGGCAGAGCTGCTGCTCAGAGAGACTTTGACAGGCTGAAAAAATAGGCTGACAAAATCCACATAAAAGTCCAACAGAGTAATGCCATGGAACAGCACAGATCATGAGTTGATTGGCTAGAGAGCACCTCTGTATAATAGAACTTGAAGATCCTGATGGAACAGGAACAAAGACAATGGTAGTGCCTTGCAGTTGATGCAAGCTGGCTGCATTGGCCAAAGTGCAGTCAGTAGATCATGCAAAGCAATTATTACCCCTCTATATGGCATCATGATGCCCAATCTGGATACTGTGTTTGGTTGTAGACCCCCTAGTAAAAGAGATCTTAACAAACTGGAGAGAATCCAGAGGAGGAGGACTAAAATGGTTAAGGGGTCTGGAGGAAGCAGAGGCTAAGAGCACTGAGCTTGTTCATCCTGAAGCCAAGATTAGCAGTGGGTCTAATGGCTGTCTTCTACTACCTAACAAGATAGACATAAAGAAGATGAAGTCAGAGCTGCACTGCAAATATTATAAAAGACAGATGCCCAGTTGCAGCAAGAGAAATTCCAGTTTGAGATATGTGGGGAGGAAATGAAATTAACAGGCTGCTCAGAGATATTGTGGAATCTTCTTCCTTGGAGACTTTCATATACCAACCAGAGAACCTGAGCAACCTGTTCAGACTTTGAATCTGGACCAGATCTGAGCAGGTGGTAGGACTAGGTAACTTTCAGAGGTGCTTTCCACCCTGAATGATTCTGAAATTGCACAGTAGTCAATACAATCTGTGTACGGTTGGTTGGCATAACTATGTGACAGGGAAATTTGGGATTTTATTCTTACCTATTGCTGAGTGCTTATACTCATGGATTTTATAATTTATTTACAGATTGGCCTAGAAAAATTTTTCTTTTATTAAATAATAAAAGTAATTTAATTTTTTCCTTCATGTGAGCAAATTTGAACAAGACAGCACAGGAAATGTATTCACTGTGGAAGAGTTTTTTAGACTCTCCACTGTGACTGAGGTTAAATCACTTGACATTTAACTCAGTTCCCTCTTTGCTTTACACCTGTGTAACAATATTTCCCTGATGTCACATAGCTATTATAAGAATGAACATATCAGTTTCTGAAGTACATCCATGGAGCATCTATCTATCTATCTATCTATCTTTCTTTCTTTCTTTCTCATTTAATTTATTTGAGATCACATCATGCTTACCAGTGCAGTATCAGTGGCTATGAGTGGGCAAAAATCCCTTACCTTTCAGGTCTCTAGCGTTCAAAGGGTGTTAACTGAATCTGGGCCTTCTAAACCCATTCAGGCTTCAGAATCCTCTGTTGTTTGGTAAATGCAGTGTTTCTTCAGATGATTGTGTTGCATGTGTTGATATACTCAACGGATTTTTAATACCAGTCACCGTTAAAGAGGACACATGGGACAGCTAGTCGTCTTTGCTCACCCAACAATGACTAGTTCTTGTATAATAGCAAATATAAGTTGTTTACCAGCCAACTGTCATTTGTGCCATGGGTAGTTATTTGAGCAGTTTTTGGCTGTTGCATTTCTTAGTTTGTGCCTCCATTTCTGTTTCTAAATGAAAATGGGGTTTGTACAGTAGATCTGTACTGTCACTTGAATGCCTTTTTTAAATGTGCAGTGGGTACAGCTTTTTCTTAAAGTTGTTAGAGAAGGCAAAAGCCCAAATCAACGGGTTTAATAATGCAAATGGAACCCAATCGCTCACAGCTGCAACATCACAATTTGACAAGACTCAAAACTCAATATGACCTTACGGAAACCATACAATGTTGAAAGTGTTACTTTAATGCTGAGAAGGAAAAGATGATGATTTGTAAAAGACCTTGATGGAGATATTATATAATAAGCAGCAAATTATATCACTGTGATGATTTTTATATATACTCTATACAAAAAGAACCCTTCCTGAAAACATTAACATTTGAAAAGCATATCGCTTGTGGAAAATCTAACTCATACTGTCAAGTTGCTAAATATATTGTTGCTCAATAAATTGGTTTTGGGTTGGAATATCTAAAATCCAAGGAATTGATTGAATGCATGCCATATACCCGAATTTACTTCTTCAATTATTATCAGTACCATATCACTTTATAAGACACTGTAAAAGCCTCTCAGCTTAGACAGCCTCTCCAGCATTCCTCATAGGTGGAGCTCTTCCATCCACAAATTTAAGTGACCTTTTTTTCACTTCACCTTTCACAAACAATGGATGCAAATGCCATGTGTATTGGCAACATAATGCACTGAATGACAGCTTGATTCTTGATTTGAAATATTAGAACAAAGGATCAGTGGTTATTAAAATTATTAAAACTATGACTGATTGTAGGAGTCAGTAATACTTGACATTCATGTGAGACTTGCTCTCAAAGAGCAGAAATAATCTCCATAGGCAAATGCCAAATACAACCTCCACCCTCCATTAGTCATGGCTAATAATCTGCCCATCATACCAGAGCACAAAAGGTGGCTGTACAATAGACCAGTCAGTCCTTAGAGCTTTCCCAGGAAGCTTCACACAGCGGTGCTAGACAGACTTGTGAGAAGGAAGACTAATGTCACATTACAGTAAAAATTAACAAGCTGATGGGCCTAAAGGGCCCAATTCTGAATC
>NW_010305206.1:0-32790 GCF_000700745.2 Antrostomus carolinensis | reverse complement strand
AGCAGGAGCTCAGCAGGGGACAGCCTGTGGCCCAAACAGGAGGGCTAACTGGAAAAACAGCTATTTAAAAGTAATCAAACTCAACCACTTTGTTGTAGTCTTCCTTTTCCTCTTTAGGCTTCATTACTTTGGAGTTCACAAGATATCTTTGCTGTTACCCATTAATTACAGCGCCAATCCATTTATCCGTGACATGTTTGTAAACAGATATGTCCTTTGGGATGCAAGGATTATAGTTTCAACTGCAGTGGATTTCATGGTTGCAGCTGAGTTAGAAGGAAGGAAAGGGGGAGAGGAAATCTAGAAATGGCATAGATCCATGTTTGTTTCTCTATTCACTTGAACTCAACTATTTCTGTTACACAAAGTGTGGAAAAAAATTTCCATTCTACAGTTGTGTTTTTCTACAGCTGCAACAATCTAAGGACATAAGCATAATACCATCTGTAAGCAGAGGTAATACCCTATACCAGCTGCTGTAGAGTCTAATTTTCTAGCTATACTGATTGATCCAATGAAAGATGCTTCCTCTACCTACAAACCTTGTCACAGGAAACTAACTGATGAGGATTCAAAGATTTCCATTAATAACCTCCAAGCCATAATCTCAAACGTGATCTCCCAGCAGGACAGCCATAAAGTAGAGTCAATGTATTTGGTTTCCTTTCTTCTCCTTTTGATGTCCTAGTCTGAGATATACTGATTGATCTAAGTATTACCATAGAGTCATCCTTCATGGCCCATCAAGGATGCCCTCTTTACAGTCAATAGCAAGAAAGATGGTCTGTTCTTGTGTTATGGCTCCCAGTCTTTTTTGAAGTCAGTTTCAGTGTTGCCACATCTTCTCTTTCAACATATCACCTTCTCCCTACAGCTACCTTTTCCCTGCAATCTTCCCTCCACCTCCAGATTCCTCCTGCCACATCCTCATCCATCCTCCCCCCAGAATTCTCTTCACCACCTCCTTTCACGCATGGGATCTCTAGCTCCCACTGGAAAAGCTTGGCAGCTCACTCTGCACCACTTCACCTCTAAAGCTGGGAACCTTTGTTCCAGAAAACCAAATGTTCGGCTGGGAGCGAGAGTACGTTCCAGTTACACCAGTCATTAATCATAGTTCTGCCCTATAATTGTGCCAGGCAGCAAAGTAAATAAATAACAATCATCTCTCACAAGAAGATACAAAAAACAGTGTGTTCTGGGAGTCAACATTTTAAAAAAATGCTCAGATACATAATAAATTCCTGGAGGGAGTACAAAGAGGAGGTAAAAAGACACAGACTAGCCCCCCGAGCCTTCAATATTATTAGAGCAATTGCCTGCTGCAGCAGAGGCAGTAAAGCTCTGTGTGATCATTAGCACATGAGCTGCGTCTGCTTCTCCTCTAGCCCACAAGGGAAATGAAGTTCTCACACTCAATTAGAAAAAAAAAAAAAAAATTAAAAAAAAAGCACAGAAAATTTGGAGTGTCCAAAGAATCATTTCATTATTCTTCCTAAAAGACAGTTCTTCAATAGGCTTTTCAAGTACATTAATTCGACCACTGAAAACAGGAACACACAGTACTGAGTACCTATGAAAAACGTATTTTGTTCACCCATACAGGGAAAAAAAAAAAATAAAAAATCTATTCCTGTTCGTGCCTCAACCACACCATGTCAGGTTGGTTTAGTTTTCTACCTCCAGTCACCACCAGCTGGCAGTGCAAAACTCCTCTCTTGATGGCCACTGTCATTTTTCCATTGTTGTTCCCTGAGGTCCAGATAACTCTCTATTTTTGGAGGGGCAGACCTCCAGGAATGTAAGGTCTTTGCGAAGGGCAGTTGGTGATATACTGTACTCTTCTTATTCAAGCCTTTTTTCAAGCAACAAAACATTCAACTCCCTCTTGCCTCATGTGTGTGGCTGTCTGTTGAACAATCCCCAAGTCTAAATAAAAAATGGAAGGGGAAGAAAGCATAACTGTTAAATCAAAGAGTAACTAATATATTCTGCCCCTTTATTATGACAGTATATTTCCCAGGTGAGGGGGAGGTTTCAGCTAATTTAATGTCCTAGAAAGGCTATTCAAAGGAAGGATTTTCACGACAGTGAGAATTGGGAAAGATCAGATTTAATACCACAGCTTCTAAATACAAAGATTTATCATAGTCTTAAGTTTTAAATGATTGGTTGATCTTCTAAGACACTGTTCAAAGCTGCAATTGAGAGCTATTGGAAATATTCATTACACATCCCACAACAATAAGGCTAAGACTTGTGGAAGTTATTGTCACCTTAGCACATAAAAGTCAAGAAACATTTCTTCTTTGTTTAAAGCTAATAGCAAACTGAGTTTAGGAATTCATTAGAGACACACTGGGAATCTGATGTTTTGTTTTAGCAATCTAAAAATGTCATTCATGGAGGTATTAGCAGCTACTAACATGGAAATTATTAAAAAGAGAACAATAAGCAGAAGAGCTGAAACTGTCATCCCCTTGTACCTCTCTTTCAGACCATCACTTTGGAAGGTCTGACTTTCACCCTGCCTTTCCTCATTGCCTTATACAAGGTTATGTTCAAACTAGGGAAATCGGAAATCACCTCTAAGTCAAACAGTGTCTGAAATCTGCCCACAAACTGGTTCTCTTTGTCCAACCTAAATTTCATAGCCCACAGAATAACAGTGTCATTCTTGCACAAGTGATCAAAAGTTAAGAGAAGTTCATCCAGGAAGGGATGGTGGTAAACGACATCAGCAGCCATAATGTAGTCAAAGTGACAGGAAGACCTAGGAAAGTTCTTTTCCAGATCAATTCCCCAAGACAATTCCTTAACATGAGGCTGGTGCTTGCATTTCAGCTTCGTGTTTTGGAAAACATTGTGCTGAAGGTTTCCCAGAAGTTCTGGCAAATCAGTGGCAGTCACAAAAGCACCTGTAATAGGGAGAAAACAAACATAACCCTTTGAATATACTTCAAGGCTTGAGTAAAAGCCCACTCATAAAAGCCACTGGACAAGGAACTGATTTTACCAGGTAGCTCTCACCAAGGGGAACAGAACACTGTAAATGCTCTCAATAGCTCTTGGCTGTTGCACTTACAATAAGTATATGGTACCTGGTAGTACTAGTTTACAGATTGCAATCTAAATGCAGCTGAGGATGGGTGGGGAGAAATCAGATACTTACTGTGTCTTGATATCATATTAGTTAAAAACACAATGAGCAAATAAGGGTTGAAGAATACCAGTTTCTGACTCCAAAAAAAGTCAGCATGAGATTTAAACACTGCCTCAGGTTCTTTCCTTTTCATATAGCAAAAAGATTTCTCAGACTACTGAAAGCTAAGATTCCGTTAAAATGCAGAAGTTACTGATTTAGATTACTCTTGAGGAAGAATGGTCTACCACGACAGAAAACACAACAGTATCTATAACAGAAAAATCAAGGATTAATCACTGAAAGAAAATGTTGAACATAAACAGAAAGAAAGTGACTTGGCATCCAAGAGCTGTTCAGTCAATGGAAGGTTATGCATTGGTCATACCTACATCTGGCTTCATCTGGTTGCCACTGACGTCCTGTGAGGCCACTAGTTCCTTGTTTTGGTTCTCTGTTTAACACTTAATAACAACATCGTCTATTGGGACCTCCCTTATTGCATCAATAGACTCACAGCTTTACAGAAATAATAACAGAACAGATTTCCAAACAAGCATTTTGGAATTTACTTTTTCTTGCTCTTGGAAGCTTTCAAACAACAGCATTTTAGAGGAACTGAGCCACTTCCTTTGTCCTCCAGTATTCACCTGAGAGATGCTTCCAAGAGCGTAAGAGCAATGGCATGTACTTACCCAGTAAGCTGGCTACTATGGAGACCAACCCAGTTCCAGCTCCAATTTCAATCACATTTTTGTCAACCAAATTGTATTGTTTAGAGTTAGTTTCCAAAAAATAACACAGAACAAGAGCCTGTAGGGGAGGGAATCCACGAACATACTGAACAAATAAATGAAATAAACCCCTTCACTAAATATGCATTGTCATTTAAAAACATGCAAAAAAATTTCTTTTGTAATTTCATGTCTGTTCAAATGAGAAATATTAATTCAAGTATTGCCCCTAAAGGATCACAGCTCACCATGATCTTTGAGCTCTATAGGCTCACAAAATAAATGTCACAATATGCCTCAACAGAGGCTTGCAAAGCATTACAGCCAGAAGGAACAACTGCAATTATCTAATCTGTCATGCTGCATAACATGAGCTATGAAATTCCAGTCAGCAATTCCTGCTTAAAACTGTACTTGCTTCTGGTTGAGCTAAAACATGTCCTTCACAAAGACATCTTGATATAAGGACTGCTTGAAAGAGAAAATCCACAGCAACCCATGTCAAGCTCTTCTAATAGTTAATTATTTCTAACAATAATTAATTATCATAATGATTCAAAAGGGACCAACAGATTTACCCCTCTTCTTTCAGTTCAGTTTGATTTCAGATCTTCCTTGCTTACCTTAAGCATAGCAAACCTTTACAGCAAACAAAGCCACAAAGCCCTCTACAACATACTCCTTATATATGCATATATAAACTGTGATTAAGCTTCTTCAGCTTTTATGTCTTGTCTCACACTGGCCAGTGAGTTTTAGTTCACTTTTGAAATAGGAATTGCTAATTTTATTTCTCTGACAAAGATAGTTTCCAGCTTATATCCCACATTCTTTCCCAGACTTAAATAATTATATAGTCTTCATTGACAAATACGTATGATGGTTACCACATCCTTTTGCAATACAGATGACCATTTGGAAAGGCAGTTATTAGTTGCTCAGTCACACACAGTAAAGTTACACTTTTAGTTTTACTTTTAATCAATTAAGAAGTAGAAGGAAAGGAGCAGGAGGAATGTTGACCTAATGTTGACATGGTAGAAATTAAAACAAAGTTTTTGCTCTCTACCTCTTAATTCAGAGCAAAAAGAGTAGGGTCTTTTAAGTGAACACATACATACATATATCTCATAATCAACACAGCTTTGACACAGAAATAAGTCTGTGAGCACCAGGACTAATTAAAGCCAGGTTCCTAAAAAATTGCATCTGACATTTAACTGACATTTAAAAACACACTATATTAAGATTTCCTGTTAGTTCCATATATTCCTATAACTTATTCCCTCAGAGTTTTGCCATATTCAGTTGTAGAAACTGGCTGGCGGGATCAAAATTACTGTGGGTTAAATTAGGGAAACTTTGAAATCTGGTTTCCTTTCCATGCAACATGCATAAGTTTTCCTTAAAGTTTTTGCCCTCTCAACAAATTTTGCTGAGATTTTTTGGAAGGGTTCAAATACTGCTGGATGGAACAGAAAGGGAGAACGTGAAGGGACACAGACAGAAGGGTTGCCTTCCTTCCACAGCAAAACTGGCTAAACCCATCCAGAACAAAAAAACCCCAAACTTTTCAGTATATATACATGTAATGATTTTGTGAGAATAATTGGCAATCACCCAATCTTTCCTCAAAGACATCACTAAGACTGCTAAGAGATATAGTATAAATTACTTGTCCAGATCTGCTAAGACAAGGAAAATTGTTCGGAGTTCAAAACAGCAGAGTACACTAACTCTCCTCAGCTGAACTATGGCCATATTTCTTAAAAAATAGTACAATCCTAGGAGGCTGATACCACTAGGACAGAAATGGAGCCAAGGATAGGGGTTCTCTCCCATTAGATTTCTGGCTGCTTAAGAAACAGAAAGCTCCAGCTGAACCTTTTCCTATGTCTGTGTATTTACAAGATAAATTTGTTTCTCACATGAGTAGGTTGAGTAGCTTCTATGAGTGCTAATACCTTGTGAGCTCATATCACAGCTGTTTCCGCAACCTGGATCTGTCTGTTATACAGTCATCTGTATTTATAAAATTCACAGAAATGTAATCATCATAAGACTGCCATGTTTCCTTCAAAATACGCTTGTAATTGACCAATAGGATCAAAAGTTACTGGTAGGGGAGGAGGCAACACAAGATCATACATCTTGTGTGATAGGGGCACAAAAAAGAAATAGCATTTAAGCTTTGAGAACCAGGAATATATATGAAACTAGGCTAAATTCAAGTTTAGGATTTGCAGAAGAGAGACAGAGAAGCACCAAATGTTGTCCTTCAGTTTACAATGTACAACAAAACATATTTTTCATGCAAAAACAATTAGAAGTGCTAGAAGACTCCAAAACTAAATAATAACAATGCTGCATAAATATTGTACCGATGGCCAGACGACTGCCCCGTAACAATCAGTGGCTTCAGTAATTCTTATCTCATGGCCAGCGAAGTGAAAGCCTTCCCAGGCCTTATGAGTTATAAGAGCAGGGAAAAAACGCCTTCTCATGATTTCTGCAACTATCTGTTCATCTTCTTTTTCCCCTGGAAGAAAAAGCATAAAAGGTCAAACAGGCTGAGTGGACTGATAATGAAACTATCAATTTATATTGAAAAGCTGATTTGGAAGCAAGAATGTGAATTACGTCCGTGAATAAAAACACATTCTACCATTAGCATGATACATGAGAAGTCTGAATTCTAATTGAAGTTCTCAGTTTATGACTAAATAATTTCTTTCCTGTTTTGCTGAAGAAGCCAAGTTCATAAAACATAAAAAAGTGGAAATGTTACCATATATTACTTTCCATTTCAGCAATCCAAATGAATATTTTTAACTTCTTTTTCCTTTTAAGAACAGCTGCTCTAGTATAGACATTCATGGTCTTATACGCCCAGAATTTTTATTATTTTTCATATCCTTTTACTGTTCACTTTCCTTACATTATGTTTCTTTTTGACAGTAAACAAAAGGAGCCACTGTATCATTTATAAGTCTGTCACAAAACTTGTGAAACAGATCTTAGCAACACAAATTATGACAGACAGGAGCGAAAGCACTAGTGTTGTCAGGAAAGCTTATCCACCCACTCCAACAGAGCCCTGTCAGAGGGATTCTTTCCAGTTGGCTTGATATCCTGAATGCCATCCCTGTTGCTAAGCGAAGGATATTTATGATAGCTAACATAATCCTGGATAACTCTTCTAACAGGAGAGGATTCATTCTCTTTTAGCTGAACACCAAGCCAGTTTCAGTTTTGCTATGATGACACAAAGCTGCAGCACAATGTTAAAAAAAAAAAAAAAAAAAAAAGTGTGAAGGTGTCCAGAGTGTTTTCTTAGCAAAGTCTAGAATCACTCCAAGTTTTCACAGGAAATTTGCTTTCACAGCCAACTATGATCTCTTGGCAAACCAGCTAAAGCAAAACATGTTTACAAGCTACACCTCCTAGAAAGCATGCTAGAGATTTAAATAACTGGGTTACCATCTTGTCCAAAGCAGAGTTTCAATATGAAGCCTACAGTTACCATCAAAATCACAGATATCAAGATCAGGATCTGCACAGAAACTGCAGCATCAATGGCTATTAAAAATGAAAACATTTATGTTTTCATCAGCACAAAACACACTGGTTTCCCAAAGATTCTTCACGTATTCTTCCCCCTCAAATCATTGCGGTCACAGGACACGAGGCCTCAAGTGTTGTCATTTGCTCTGCCATATGCCTCAGTATTTTTATTGCCACAACTTATTGACAAAGTCTCTCTCCCTTCTTTGTGATAGGATCACCAAGGAACAAAAGCATGGGTTAACAAAGAAAGAGATGATACCAAACAAAAACACATCAGGAAGATGCTAAGGCTCATTAGCCAGTGCTTTAAGCTTGTAACTCAACTTAGTCTAAGCATCAGAAGAAACTAGAGAACAGCAACAAACAAGGAAGAAAAAGTAAAAATGTTCATGTTCAATCTTAGTATGCTGACATTAAGACATAATCTGAAAGTTAAACAAACAAACAAGAAAAACACAACAACAAAAAAACAACTAACCAACCCACAGTACTCCAAGAATTTATTGGGGGAGGGAGGGGGAGAAGAGAACACTAATCGTGGGTTACAGCAGAATTAAAAATAATGTAATGCATATACTACTGGAAAAATATAAACAGTATCAGTTTGTAAATGTAACTTAAGGTAGTAAATATTGAAACTATTATATTTTAAGATGTTAGGAAATATGTAGCATGCAGCAGCCTATTACATCTTCTGCAAACCTCAAATGTTAAGCTGAGAGAAAACACATGCGTCGTTGTGCCTGCAAGCAGGGAACTCTGCACATACATGAGTTAAGTGCCAGAGAAATGCTGCTCCAGGGCAAAATTAATCTTTTCTTATGAAAGAATGAATATGAAGCTGTCTTATTACGCATACCATAAGTGTATTTAATAGATCATCCTGTTCCCAGGCATACCAGATATAGCCTGCTTTTAATCTTCTCTGATTGCTTAGAGCAGTCTGATCTTGTTCTGTGATCAGCACTAGCTGTGGAAGTAAAAAGCCATTCCTTCTATTACCTCCCAATTACAACCATTTTTCTTGATTCTTCCTCCCTTGACATCTGTTTTGGATCCAATTTTGTTGAGAAGCCGTAACTTACTAAGTCTTAACTTATAAAGCTTCTGACAGATCTATAAAACTTTAGCAGTATTACAGCTACCCCTCTAGTGCTCAATAAAGATTTCCCACCTATTCCCTATATTATCAGCAATGTTTCTCCTTCAGGTTTGCATAGCACCTACACTAACGGAGTTCATAGGCCACCACTCCCTATCTGAGCTAAACTGGCCACAGCCCTGAAAGAAGAATCACAAATCTGCTGATTAATAACACCACTTAAATCTTTGGCCACCTTAACTTTTTGGTAACCCCCCAGGTGGGTTATCTGGAGAAGTTTACTTAATCCTTATATTTTTGTCTTCCACTTAGGAAGATCTTACTATTGTGGAGAATCAAGAAGAGTGTATGTTTCATCAGAGACATCACATGGTAGACAGGCTTCAAAACCCTAATAAGAAAATGCATCAGGACAAGGATGCTAATGCTTCTGATGAAGGGTGCTGACAAAATAAGGGGTGCAGACTTTTAGTCAAATTTGCTTACTTACTTAAAAGTTTCCCTTCATACTGCAAAATCCACTCTTCTATTTTCTGCTTTATATCTTTCAGAATAACTAAACTTCTTGTAGGACTGCACAAAAGGAAAGAAGTTAATTTTTCTGTAAATGACTTCAGAGCAGTCAGAAAAATAATGAACTAGTAGGGAATCTTTCAAGCAATAAGCAAATTATTATCAGAGTATGCAAAATCCAAGTGAGATCAAGTCTTTTAATCCCTGCAAATATTGAGAAAGTTCTACTGGTACTTTGATCAAACTAGTTTCTTGATAATGTATTGAAAATTACTCTCCTGGAAGTGTTTATCTCTGTGTTCTTCCTTATTCTCTTGTTCAGGAGGAAAAATTCTTGGAATTATGACTCATTGAAGGTATTTTAATGACATTTTAAGACAACAGAAGCTGACACATCAGTAGAATGGGGTCAGGCAAGAGAAGAGGAGGCTTGACCGCCCTAGCTCTCAATTCTTGTAAGAATGGAAGTACACAACAGGCATTTCCAGCAATACTACTCAAGTACTCATACTAAAATTCCAGAAATTAAAGGTCTGCTAGGACTGGTTCCTACCTTCTTTAATTGCCTGGGTTTGACCAGGTAGGTTGGCCTTCACTCCTCTTCTGTGATTTGGAGAGGCATGGAAGTGGTATACACATAGAATTACTTTCCTCAGCCTATTCATCTCTTTGCATGAGCATGTATACACAGAAACCATGGGAGTTGCAAGTGCTAGAACCTTATTTACATTAAGATGAGACAGTCTAATCCTGTTCAGGTAACACATAGAAATTGAGATAATTTTTGTTAGTGAAACAGTTCACGCTCCTTTGGTCTTGAACTTCTGTTCACAAAAAGTTCCCATCTATAGATGCCCCAAATTCTTCTTGAAATAGAATTTGAATGTTTAAGTTTCTTAAGACTCTCTGCCTAACAGGTTAATTTCTTACAGAGTTCTTTGAAATATTTCAGGTAAAGTATTTTTTATCATAAAAGTCTAATGTCTTTGGAGCATGTTCTTGAACTCCCTTGATTTTAAGTTAACATCAGGGCTGAGGGAGAAAAGTCATATACTGCTGACACATCTTGCACTATATCAACCACATCATTAAGAAAACAGTGCAAACATCATCCTCAAAGGCAAAGCAATCATCATTATTACAACTGAAATACGAACATAGTTTTCCAAAGAGACATACTAAATCACGTGGAAGACTGGAATTGTGAAGTCAGTGGCAGGGTAGTTAGAAAAACATGTGTCAAGCTGCACAATCTTAAGCAGGGAACCAGAGAATTCTGCTGACACATTCAAATGTCAAATGAAATGTTTTATATTAGACCAAAACCTGAAGAAAGAAAAGGACATGAGTTCTGCTGAGACAGAATTGAAGAAGTCCTTCAAGAGGAGAAGGGAAGGAAGAAGGAAAATAACAGGATATAGACCAGGTCAGAAATAAACAAGTTGCAAACTGCAGCATTCCTTTTTTTTAACAATTAAGCAAATCACACAAGTGGGCCTTAGGCTATCTTTATCGGAATACTTTTTGCTTAGAACAAGTAGAAATAGCACCTGTTTAGAAACGTGCTACATGATCAGCTCTTCCCTTTACACCAATTGTCACATAAAATCATGGTTGGAAGTATACAGCTCCATCAGGAAACAGTAACCTTAAAATTCAGTTGGGTATTTTCCATCAATTAATAGTATGTGTAAAATCTCTCACTGCATAACTAATGATACTGCCTCCATTAATGCATTCTCCACTGAATAAAGAGGAAACAGAGACAGGCACTCTTAAAAAGCATTTAAAATGCAGGAAAAGCAGCAAAGACCAGGAGGGTGAATTAAAACTATATTGAAAAAAAAAAAAAATACCACTGTCTAGATATCTGAACTAAAATGTGGCTTACAAAAGAAGTAAAATGACCCTGCCACATAAAAGGTGTGAAGAATATACTAGCAGTCGATATCTTAATTTTCAAATTCATTCACAAATAGCACACAATAACAAAACATCCTCCAAGTACTTTGCTAACAGATTAGAACAGCATTAATTCAGAAACAACAGTTTCACACAATTATTCATCAAAACAACCTACAGGGAAAAAATACAGACTAGTCTCTTTCAAGTGGTAGCCTGACCTTACTTAATTTATTGAGGTCAAATGGTGTCACAGCCCAAGGTGATAAGGAAATAAGACCCAGCCACCTTCTGCTTCTCTCCTGCTTTGATGGATCTTCTCCAACTGGCAAAAGGAATGAAATCCAAGCCTGAACTTGACCTGACAAAGTTCAGCCCTACAGCAACATATTCTCCCTTCTTCAGAAGCAGTACACTCTCACCTGTAGAGTTAGATTTTAATTTTTACCATTTAGACTTGTACTTATAAATATTTCAAAACTACATATCCACAGCTGTGAAGATGTACATGGTTCCCTCTAAGACTTCTCAGCAATTGCCTCTTGAGTTTGATGAACACTGGAGGACTACCTGTGCTGACAGTAATTACTGACTGAATAATGCATGACAGAAAGTTCTAAGATTTTATGATAGCCAAGACTCTTCAGATCTCCCCACTATGGACACACAGAACCAGAGTCATCCAAAGTAAAGGTTCAAGAAGCATTTTATATACATCAAAGTAAAGATTCGAGATTTATTTTAGATATATAATATACATTACATATATATATATTCACATATAAAATACCTATCTATATATCCCAATGTCAAGAAGATACCCGCAGAAAGGTCAGTAAGGGAACAGACCTGCAGTAAGAGATGACTGGAGTTCACCTCAAATCTACGTTAGGTCCCAATTCTAAGGGACTTTGGAGTCTCACAATTTTACTGGGCTACTGACATCTCAGGATCAGATCCCTGGTCTTGCAAGCATTACAGATGCCTCCATGGAAACATACACAATCCTGAATCACAGAATAGTCACCAAATTCATGGTGATATCTCTTTAATGTCTTTATTTCGCTCCATTTATTTCTATTTCATTCCATTCCATTCAAGCCTAAGGACGCTTAAAGGAAGGGGTTAGGAGGGAAATCTAATCATGTCCTTGACTTTCCAGAAGTCAGATGTAACCTACACCTTTCTAAGAATATAAAGCAAAGTACTGTTCCAGTACTTACCTAAACTACACAGTTAATTTTTCCTTACTTGATCCCTTCCTACAAAGAGGGAAATGATCATGTAACTAAGCGTAGGCATTCCAGTACATTCATTACAAGCTCAGCCTGCTGAATTGATGGCAATGATGAGGTATGTTATATTGATTAACCTCAGATACTACGTCAGGGTAATATAATGCTTGAAACTTTATACTTTAAAATGCAGAAATACAAAACTGCCACCCACGGGCAGCGTCTTCTCAGCCAAGAGACAAGGTACACTTAGGTCAGAGCATGAGGAAGCAAGAACAGGAGAGGGGTATGTTCACAGTATCCAGTCTATGTATTTACCCAGGCTTGAGAGGCACATTTCAATTTGAAATTCATACCTCTGATATCCCAGCCCCATCCAAGTCACAGGTCATCCAAAACCATTAGAAGGCTGAAAACAGAACTACCATAGTCAGATTATTTCATTAATACATAATGAATTCAAATGTGCCAAGTACTTCCCTTGTTACTTCATGGTGTTTGTCTATCATCGAAAACATCTTCGGGTCAGGGCTCAGCAGCCATTTAATCTCTAAAGATAACTAAATGATTTCCCTTTGTCTACAAAAGCAGACTGTGTTCTTAAATTAGATGGTCTAATGTACACTATAAAAGGCCAACAGCCAATTTCCTGATGGATAGGAAGGCTCTGGATGAGCAATTTAAACACTGTAAACCATTGTCTAGTCTAATCTTTCACATCTCTTACCTTGCCAGGTCAAGAGGGCTTTGTGCCATTGAAAGCTCTTACTGCCTTGTAAGACATGCCAGAACACGTCAGGTACCACAGCCAGCGGAACAGAAGGGACTTAACAAAACGCCTGACAATTTCCCCTTACCAATAATTCTGTTTTTCTAAAATATTTATTTGAGGAAAAGACCTGAAAGTAACCTAACACCACTAATCCATGCAAACACACCACCTTTCTCATGTGGCAGTTGAGAAAATTTAATTTACTGTTGAAATGCAGATACTGCAAAGGGGAAAGATGTGAAAACAGGAAAGACGGGCACATGGCTGAGAGGGAAGAGTATGTTACAGAGTCCTCTACAGAGTTCATACATGCTTCGATTACTTGAGTGTTGCCTCCAGCTTTTGTTCTATCCATTACCAAGAAGTTTCCATTTGAGTTTAGTAACGTCTTCAGTAAAAGCCAGACTACTTGTTTTAGGGGAGAGAAAAGGAACAGAGAAGTGTTAATTCAGATTAGCACACCTGATGTTTACTATAGTATTTAAAATGTTGACACTTTCAAACAAAAGAGCTCAGAGATACGTTACTATAAGATAGCCCAGAGGTAAATTCAGAGAAGAGGTATTTTTAGACTATTCTGATTTGCTGTGAAGATTCAGTTTAGCTCTAGTCCCTCCATAATTGGGTTACATACACTCAAGTCGTATTCCACGCTACCCCTCTTAGTCTTTTTTTGTTTGGAGATAGCTTGTTGCCTAAGAGGAGCAGAATTTGAGTTCTGATATTTCAGGTCAATCCTGCGGTGAAGGAAAAAGGTGTAGGTAACTAATTGCGTGACTCCCATGAGTCTGGTGTGGGGTTTAACACTTTTGATATGAGAATTAATAGAAGAGGTTGTTTGGTCATGGTTGGGGGTTTTGGGGGGTTGGGTTTAAAGATAGAAGCGTAATTCAAAGTTAAGAGACAAAAAAGAGGAAGATGAAAGAATGGAAGGCAGGTGGTGGGAAGATATAGCAAAAGTGTAATTTATATATAGTATAAATAGGCTAATTTTTTTAACCAGCATTGTTAATTGCAAAGTCCACTTACATAAACAATGGTTTAGCAATTTAAGCACTCAGAAAGTGGAGGAACTGGGTGCTGGACCTTTCTAAGAAGAATTCAAATTCACATCTCACTCACCCAAGGAGTGCGTTCCAGCAGAACCAGGTGCTTCCCCTCCCCTCCATCACCACCAAAGGTGGGCCATCAGGAAATCAGGATTGCAAGAATCACACTAGAAGTACAACAAGCAAGTAAAAGCCCAGCTATGAACTGGTTACTCAGTTGTGAAGAGGAAGGTTTGGGCTCCACACTCTAGTCTCAGGATGTTTTTCACATTTTATCACAAAGTCCTGGAAGTCAATGGAAAAGAGTCAGTGGGGAAGGTAGTAAGAAAGATAAGTATCTTTAGAAATAACCCAGGAAATAGGAATGAGACACTAAGCCACTCCCTCTTCCCAGCTGAATATCTTAACTTCTAAGTTACAGGGTTAGGCTGCTTCTCACTTCCAACTATGTCCCATTTAAGGCACCATTCTGGACTCCACCCAGACACTTGAAATGACGGCAGGAATTGCCATCAATTAGGACATCTGTCAAGCAGGGTGAGTAGAAGGAGTGTGTCCATTCCAAAATGCCAGGAGATATGTGAAGGTTACCAGGTCAGCATTTTCTCAGATATTTATGGATTAAAAACTGAGTCCTGGCCAAGTAAAGTGAGATGATGGAGTGTCAAGGACAATTATGCCTTGCAAACTTGCTCTCCTCCTTTTGCTTCAGAGATAAAATTATTCTGGGGTGAATTTAAATAATGCAACTGTGGTAAAGGGATTTAGTATCCCAATAAATGAAGACTGCAGTGTCAGAATCTGATCTTAGAAAAGTTTAGCCAAGAAGAGTTAAAGCTAATGATCAAGAGAAATCATAAAATGAAAGAAAAGAGGTATCAGATGATGCAAGTGTGATGTAGAACTGAGTGGATAAAGACACCAGAGGAAAGATCAGACTGGGTGAGGACCTACCTGCAAGCTGAGAACCAGCAGTAATGGTAATCATGAACAAGAATAAGCAGTTTTAACCTGGAGAACTTGTGACAAGCCAATTATGGAAACGGGAAGGCAGCAAATACAAAGAGCTCAGACTGGAATTTGCAGAGAAACTGAATTGGAATAAGACCCCAAGAAACAGAGACTGAGACTGGATAGGTGAAGTTAATGAAATGGGAATGGGGAAGGCAGTAGAGGGAAAGGATGAGAACAAGGAAGGCACAGGCTCAGGGTGATGAAGCAGATAAGTCCCTGTGCAGAAGGTTCAGTGCCCTTCACCTCCAGAACCTGGCATGGAATTTAATATACCAAAGCCTGGTGTAAAATGAAACTGTAAAGGTATCCCATTTTCCATTCATGTCTCCTCATTCTCTTAAACTGTTTCTAGACATGGAGGAGGACCACCTGCTACAGCTATCTACACAGTTACTCTTTTAGCTAAGTGAAATACGTTTCTGTGTTTGATCTAAAGATTCTGCCCTACTGACTAATTTTGCATACATTGACCTAATGTCCCAGAACTCAATTTATTTTCACAACTCAAAAGCTAAAGAAATTACATGCAGACTCATTCCTCCCCACCCTGATTTCTGCATGAAGAGAGTATTGATACTAGAGAGCTAAGCTTGGAGAAGCATAGAAATGCCTGTGCAACTTTACCTCAGCCCTCATATACTACAGAATACATAATAAGTCATCAATATTTCAGTCTTTAGTAGTTCTATCTTTAATATTTATATTTATAGCTACTTCTTCCCCCAACAATCATGCTTTATTGCATAGGATCACCTTGAGCACTTTGTTCAAGTTAGAATTACACAATGGGAAAGGGAGTTGCATTAAAGAAAATCTCCAGATTAAGGCACTTGAACAGTGCTTTATGGGACAGCAATCTATGCCAATTTCTATTGGCCACCTTCTTGTGCAATGTCAGCTTTCCAGAGAAGGTTATCAATATGGAGTACATTAAGTATTGAAAAGCAAAATAACAAACATTAGTTCAGTAAGCAAATAATTAGTTTTAAGTATTGCAGTCATGCCCAAAGATCCACCTTGCATCACTGAATAGGTAGCAAAGCAAAACCAGACACTGAGCTCTCTTGAAAAAGCAGAAGCCCAAAAGCCTGGCCCTACATGAACCAAGATTCAGCTGGGATTTTAAACAATATTGTGACAATTTTTTTTTTTTTTTTTTTTTAAATAACTCCTCCTTCTTCCACATTCAGTGTAGAACGTAACTTGACTCCATCCCAAAACAACATACATGCTTGCCCTAAAACCCTGTCTGTTCCTGGTGACTCCTAAAAAGGAGATTACTCATGATGCTTTACGATCTTGAAAGATGTGTAGCCATGAACTTGCTTAAGAGAAAAAGCTGCCAACAACCCCTGAAGGTATTTGAAGATTAGGTCTGAGGCTGTCTAGACAGAAACAAAGCTTGTAATAATCAATTCTCCCTAACTGACACCCCACAAACAATCCTCTCCTGAATAGCTTGGTCATAGTTACAGCTTCATTCCCTGGAACCAGTCGCAGGCAAGATGCCAGGCACTGGTAGGAAACTGCAGGGACCAGAGTATGCCAGCACAGCAGATACTTACTGCATAGCTTGAATACTACAACAGCGCTATCTGTTGTATTTTCTGTACAAGTGCCATAAACATAATTCTTCAGAAAAAATGACTTAGAAGATAGCTCATTGTCAGCAAGACACCTTGTTCCTTATACTTAATATTCCTAAGTGCAATAAAAAAATATAATGAAATAAGAAACATTTTACCTTCTTGTCTTTCCAATTCTCTTATCAGTTCATTTTGTAGATTATGTTGTGATGTCAAATCCATACTATGCCACAAAACCTGAGACAGAGAAATACAAGCTTACCTGAATAAAATGACCCTATTTTTCCCCACATAACACTTCACAAAAAATTAAAATTATTTTTACATGTATTATCATATAATTTACTTCTATTGATAATGAAAACATGCAGACACATAAATATCAATATTCAAAGCATAAAAGAACTAGAAGCAGCAAACTAGTTCAACTGTTCCAGTCTCAAAGAGGGGAAAAAGCAATTAGATTAAAAAAAGCTTTGACAAATGTTTGAAACTATTTTATGAAATTTTAAAATTAGAATCAATTCAAATCAGAGCTGGTATGCTCATAAACAATTGAAAGGAAAGGTAACAACAAATGCCTGGAAGAAAAATTGCACCAAAAGGATCTAATCTTGTTTGAATTAATTGGCTTGAGAGGGAAGGAAACAACCTATTAGTAAAAGTTGCACATGAGAATAAGAAGCAGGATCTATAGACAACATGCAGAACAGATTGTGTATGTGCCCATATAAACAGACACAGAACATGCAGACTCAGAAGAAAAAAGTAATAGAAAAAGGATGACAGAGGGCAATAAAATTTACAATCAGAAAACCATTGAGCTCACAGAGAAAAAAAAAAAAAAGTAAACCAGTGCTCTGAATTTTTTAAAGCTCTTGCACTGTTATACAGAAATCTGACTGATTTTTACAGGAATGGCTACAGGCAGCAAACAAATAATAATATGGATGTTTAAACATCCAATAGGGATGCAATTAAATAAGGCAATGGGTGAAGGAACATCTCTATCTAGTTTAAAAAAAAAAAAAAAAAATCAAAGTAAAAACATATGCTGAATCTTGAGAAAACTTCCTCACAGTGCAAAGCCTTAGGCAGGATTTCCTTTTAAGGCTTCAGATGAAAGAGGACAGTATCAAACGGTGCTGTCTTGTTAGAAAGGATACACCACACTCTCTTGATTCCACCCTGCAAAAAGCATACAGGTTTAATGTTTCCCCTCATCACCACAATGCCAGCAGCCATTAAACTATTTGAAGGTGAAAAATAACTTAGGGGGTTCCTACACACCACTGCAACTTGCAGAAGAGAAACATTGCTATTCTGTTTATGTCTATCTACGGACTTGGCAATAGTAACTTCATTACATGCTGAACAGAAGAGAGATTCAATGGGATTCAGAGTCTTTGCATGAATCTTCAGAATAACAAGCAGCATTAGAAACAACTGGGACACAAAGCAGTAAATGCTACACACATCCATCAGCTCATCATCTACCTCAGAAGTATAAAAAAGACAAATTTTCTTCCCATTAGAAGATAAAAATAACAGGTTAATAAACGGTCCCTTTCCATTCTGAAGGACAAGCAATGTTGCATTACAAAATCACTCTGAAAGGTATTTTATGGTCCTCTACATATTTTTTTCCTTCTGAAAACATTCTTTGAGGTACACTCAACCACACAACAACCTGTCTGACTTTAACATACGAATTCAGGAGTACTACAAGCAACTAAACAGTGCAGAACAGCTCAGCTGCTGAGTTATGCCCTGTAAAGTAAATGATATAAAGAAATTCAGAGTAAAAGACACAGACAGGTGAAATATCACCGGCATCCACTGTGTTTCCGTCAACATTACCTGAATCTCTTGCAGCTTTCCACAGATGGTACTCCAACAGAAAAGTCCTTATCTGCCCGGTCGCTGCCCTCCCAGGCGGCCCCAGGCAGAAGCGTGCTCTGAAGCGCGTGTCACGCGTCGCCAACATCCCCACACCAGAAGCAATAATAACTCCCGACAGCTGCAGCTCCAACACAAAGCGGGCGCCACACACCCTGTCGCTTACGTAAGGGAGTGGATTTCGTAACAGCAGTGGGCACCCCGTTGAGGGAGCTCCAACAAATAAACTAATGAACTTTGGAATATTTTTTTTTTACAAAAAGTAGTTAGTGGCACAGTGTTAGTAACCACTCACTGTTACTAAAAAGTAACCAGGGAGTTAAATATAATTCTTCAGAGTCAAAGGGGTCTTCCAAGCACAGAGGGTAACTCACAAAGGCACATTTGTGGCAGGGGTCTGTAAACTCATACTCATGTTGGAATGCAGAACTGTAACATGGCGCACAACTCCCAAAATCCTAGCTCACTTCTACCCCATGAGACAGCTGTCACCGTGTCACATATGCATACCACCACCCTTTTGTCTGCAAAAGATGCACATTCGCTCAACAGACCGCCAACGCTTCCTGCCATGGGAGCAAATACAGGTATCTCTTAAGACTTCTCTTATTTAGACCGTCATCAATTCAGGTCAGGAACTGCCTCTTCCCTTACCCAATTTTTAGTAAAACTGGACTCCAACCTCAAATGTAGTTTGTAGGTGTTACTGAAAAACAATAAAATATTGTGTAAGAATACTATACAGAACCCAAGGTCTCTGTACTTTAGCGTACTTGGCAGAAGGAATTAATAGGTGTTCTGCATTTAGAAACTATCAAACAAATCACTGAGACCCAATCTGCAGTTTTAAAGCAAAATTCAGTGATACTCACGAGTGGTTCAGAAAACACTGCTCTAAACAGGCTGTCCAGTTGAGAATTTTCTTAAAATATGATAATATTTTACAAAAGTTATATCAAAAGGGATAGTTTTTTGCCCAGTAAACACTGTGCATTTAGTTTTAGGCTCTCCACATCTATAAGGGCCAAATCCTACACATTTCACCTCAGTCCTTCATCCTTTTAGGGGAGGCTAATGTTTCATATGAAACTTAATTGTATGGACTTGAACACTCAAACAATGAATCAATGAGAACTTAAGTAGAAACATTAAATGAGAAGACAAAATAAGCAAGGAGGAGGACTAAAATGTAACATAAAACCACAAGTATGACCAGCAGCATTCAGTGCTTTCCCTTCTTAATCTGCAGGAGCTACAAATAAATTCTATAATCGCTCAGAGAGACAGGTGAGGTGTGGGGAGGGGGAAGTCTGAGCCCAACACATTGTTTCTCTCACAAATTAATCCGATACGTGCTGCAACCAGCGGGCACCTCCGAACATCACTCTTGCAGTCAAATTCCATCTTTGGACACAGTCATGTAACTCCACATCGAGGAACACGACATTTACATTCAGAACAAAAAATTACAGCAACTCAGATTATATAAGGACTTACTCTACTGTGTGGTTTTCTGTGAGATTTTGTGAGGGCTTACACTGCCTCTTGAATGGTTCGACAAGCAACACTACTTTGAGCACAAAACTTTTGAGATTGGCATAATGAAGGGAATAAGGAAAACAATACTAATTGAGCTGATTTTCTAACTCAGCAACTAGAAATATTCCAAGTTGCTTTCAAAATTTCAGTTAAGTTTTCAGTTAAGGAAGCAACAGGTTGTGTGTGACGTTTAACAGCTATCTCACCTCAGAATGCAAATGAATGGGCATCACATTTTGGCTCAATTTTAAAATCTCAAAACAGAAAACTTATATGAAGCCAAATCTAGATCTTTACGAATAAACGTGCTAATATTTTTTTTTCCATCATTTAGAATCCCTCCTATTTACATTCTAGACACAAAATACATGACAAATAGGGTTATTTTATTATTTATCAAAAATTCATTACAATATTTACAAAGCTTAAGTCTTAAAAAACCACATGCATACAGTCCCTCTTTTTTACAGGGTTTTTTTTTTTTAAGACTTTTTCTTTTTTATTCCTTTCTTATTCTGTGATTTCCTTTTTCTGCCCTCAAACACAGGTTTGGCAGTCACCATGACTACACCTTCCAGTTCTTCATCCTCACCACTTGAGCTACTGCACCCCTTTCTCTCTTTATGGTCTGCTGTCTCCAGTGCAGAGACATTTTTCCTCTTTTTGCTCCTGCCTAAATCTCTGCTTTCCAATTCTTCTACTGAGGAGTCACTAGAAGTTTCTGAAAGATGCAAATTCCCAATAAAACCACCTCCATATAAATGTTCTTTTCTGGAATCTGAATGTTTTCTTCTCTTTCCACCTTGGGTTTTTGTTGCCATAGCATGATGATTTCCACAGCCTGCAGTACCTTCCCCTTTCCCTTCCTCATGCTGTTTACATTCCCTCTCCATAACACCAGCTGCCTCCTGAATTTCATCAGCTGCTTCTTTTTCCTTTCTCTTCAGAGAAGCCACAGCTCTGCGCAGTCTCTGACTTTTAATAGCTAGTTTTTCATGCTGTGCAAGTCTGAAGAATGAATCAATTCGAAGCTGAGTCTATAAAAAATAAAACAGAGAAATGCCTTTGGATGTTTTTGTGATGGGAATTCAGTTGTTATCTCAGCTATACTATAAAGCATCCCAAATTAAAGCAGGACAAAGGACTACTTAATTTAATATGCATGCAAATAGATGTGAACAATAAGATGCATTATTCTAGTAATACCTATACTTTATCATAAATTATGCAACAAGAACCTTGACAGAAACTAAATAAGCAAACTCCAGTGAAATTTTATAAGCACTGTGCTACTGATGATTAGACATATGTTGCTATTTGCAACCTTAATAGAGAGAATCTCTGTAGTAGTGCTCTTAAGTATGTCCTTACAAACGCATCCTTAGCTTCAAGCTGTTTAAACAACAGAATGTTTACTAAGCAAATATTGTAAGTGCACTTTGTATTTGCATATGCCAGTGTAATAAAATGCAGTTACTTCATTTAAGTTCATTGTAACACATGCTGCTACAGTATAAAGATTTAAGCATAGAACCAGCAGCAGTCACACACAATGGATCTGTGTTATTTAACCACGGCCAGGCTTACTGTATAGACTAAGCCAGTCCTCTATCTTCTCCCTAACATTGTCTAAGAGAGACAGACACCTCCAAAGAATCTTCTAGTCAACCTGCAAGTATTTGGATTTAACTACCGGTTTTGGTACCTTTCACTCCCTTGAGTGATAGAAAGAACCTAGAACACTGGTTTAGACTACATATCTATCTTGCTTATGGCAAAAGCAGAAAAGAATCTGACCTCAGGTGATGAGTTTTATAACTGACTTCCACACTATCACAGCATGTACCACTACTCACTTTTATTAAAGTTGACAGAACATTTATTTGGAAATTAGAGTAATATTATTAATGGGCACTTGCTCAACAGTTCAGTCTGCACTCCTCCTCAGAGGATATGGATGGTACCCAATGGTCAGTCTCACTTCACCCAAATCTCGGGGCATTTTTTAAAACATTTTTAGAGCCAGCACACTGTCTTTTAAAAGTACTAAAGGTGCTTGAGGTTCCTGTAGTTTCAGCTGCATCTAGAACAAAGAGCAACCTGGACTTGAGATAGGTGCCTGATAGATAACAAAATTTTAAACCAACAATGGGAATTATGCAGCACACCTAAATCATACAGAAATGAAGTCTAGAGAAATTTAATTACTTTCAAATATATATATTAATATTAAAAAACCCCTATAGCCAAATTCCAGTTTCTGATAAATGCATTTTAGATTAAAGCTTTGCTGTTCATTTTTAAATGCTTCTCTTAAAATTTTCCAGTTACCCTTAAACTATGTATAGTTTTATACTTTACCTGCTGCAAGTTCAGCTGTTTTATCACAGGCAAAAGAATTTCATCTATCTTTGTCCTAGACCAGCCAAAGTGATTCTGACAGAATGTGTAGAAAGTTAAGGAACTTCACAAAATGGCAATTACTAGTATTTTGTAAACACAAAAAATGAAAATTCCTCAAAAAACAATGTCTAGAGGAAAGTTACTCTACTTCAAAGCTCTTTCTACCACAAACCCAGAGAAAATACTCTAAGTTATTACAGCTCACTTATGCAGATGGTTTCAGTATTACACTACATATCTTAATCACATTGTTACATCTCTATTAGATACAGAACTTTTTCTCTAATATCAACGTTTCCAAAAGCATGTCTTGGTGAGGACAGAACTCATTTTGGCTGTATGGTACTGCCACAAGACAAAATACCTGTAAGTAAACCTTACTTTCACACTTGTACACACTGGAAGTTTCATTTACTGTTTAAAATACTGTTAGATCTGCATCCATTGCCATCTGCTTTTCAACAATTCACTGCAGCTCAAGCTGCAATGGATGCAAGAAATAGACATTATTGCAAGAAATGCAGTGAATAACCAGGGATAAAGTGTAGACTGAATTATCACTGCTGACCACGTTTTGAAACTTATTTGTGAAAGACGGGAAACATACCAGGAGTGTGCAAACAATCCCACTTTAAGTCTAGAAAGAAGCACAGCACAGTTACTGAAGCATAACATCACATCAAAACAGCCAGTCCAGTTATGAGACTCTCTTTGCACGCAAAGAGAAGCGGCCCACTCTCTGAGGAAGGCAGAGCAGCCCCGAGTGCCACACATGCATACCTGCATTCCCTTCCATTCCAGAGCTGAGATCATTATAGGAGAGTGCATGCAGGCAGTGCTGGAGGCCCCTCATACCAATGAGATGTTAAGAATTTGACACTCTGTTACTGACTCACTAACAAGCCTTTTGAACTTTCATCTGAGTACTTTTAGCTAACTACAGTGAAAGGATATTCTCTGATCTGCTCTACATCAGGCTTCCCCCAGGTGAACGAACCCCTTGTCTCATCCACCACAGGCTTCAGGTATGCTTCTGCCACTGCTGGATTTGGGAAACCTGCAGAAAGCTGCAGCTCCCGGAGCTTCTTCTTGACCTTGGTATCGTGTGGGTTAGGTCTCAATTTCTTATTCTTCTGAGCCTCATTCCACCACTCACTGAAAAACAGAGGAAAGCAATCATTTGCCTCCATAAAATATAATTTGGAATATAAAGAGCCACCATGCTAGTTCCAATAGCCTTAGTCTCCCTACTTCAGTTACTACATGAGATGAGGTAGGAAATTTCCAAATAAAAATGGACAAAGGGCCATATAATCTGAAAGTAGAAAAGACAAAACATGTACAGTAAATGCAGCCATTGTAAGTCATGGTAGCAAACATCACCTGGATTCCCCATAAGCTGCCAAACAGAAGCCCTAAATTCAGCCTCACTTGGGAAGAACGTTCCACATGTAACGATCATTTTTGCAGGGCTTTTGGTACACACAAAAACCCCAAAAAAACAAACAAAAAAACTCCTGCTGTTGTAAATACAACTGACTTGGCCCTCTTCAAATCTTGTTCTTTCCCACAGCCTACCTGTCTGTCTCTTTCCAGGTCATCCATTCCTCACTCATCAAGTCATCAAGTCTTTTTTTCTCTACGATCAAGCTACAGCACCTTCTCACAAACTCAGGGAGAAACAACCTCCACTCCACTAGGGATCCAACGCTGCAAGGAACTCAAGAAGCAGTTGCACAGTTCTACACCTGCTCTATTGTCTTCAATAGTCTCACTGGAATTGCTGTATCAACATGTCATCATATTTACTTGCCATTTCAAATAGTGATATATTGGAGTCACATATTTTACAGTTAACTCAGTCTCCTTAATGATGGTCATGTGTTTTATTGTATGCTTAAGCAGCAGAAAAGTACACTCACTAATATTCATATTATGGAAAGACAAAAAACCAAAACATGACAAAGCATACGCAAATTTTAAGAGAGGTTCCAATCCATGCCCAGGAAATTCATTCAAAATCTCCATCGCTGTTACAAAGCCAACATTTGGGATGCCCTCAGTGTAGTCACTGCCAAGCAAGTATGCCAAATTAATTAGCTTGTTTCGATCCAACCCTGGAAAAGAAAGTGCATGAACCAAATAAAACCAGTGGATTCAGCATCTGTTCTTTTACAATTTAAAAAAATAATATATTATCTGAAAGGCAAAAACCAAAAGGTACACAAAGGCATTAACTCTGTAAAATTACATTTAATTCAACATCAGAATTTGGTACATTGTATTCTGGAGCAGTGTCAATATTCTACTGCTAGCTCAAGCACCAATAGTCCTAAACTGGCAAATACATCTTGCCAAAATTAAAACATTACAACATAAAGACCATTGGGAAATTGTGGATTTCTAAAAGCTAAGATATATTATTTTACATATATTTCTCCAGTTACTGTCCTTTTTCTCATCTAATGCTGACCTGAATTTAATAACTCCTGAATCAGAAATAAAAACATTCAAGTCCTCAATTTTGAATTCTAGTCCATAATATCAATGCCTCCGCTTCTTAAAAATGTTCCCAAACTGGAAGCCATTTGCTCTGTGCTAGTGCAGTTACTAAGTGGACAAAAAGAGCCTGTGAGACAGCTAGAAAGAACTCTGCTGGCCACTTCAACTTGATACGCTGCAAGATCTGGGGCGACCAGACTGATTTTTCAGTGACTAGCCTCAGGAGTTTAGATTTAAAAAATAATAATAAAAAAAATCAGTGAAGAAAAGAAGGGATGTGTGTCTAAGCACACAAAGCAAGACCATCAGCATGCTAGTCTGGATATCCACCAACTGTCGAGAGAAGAGTTTTGCAATGCATGGAAAAGCAGTAGAAATACAACATGGCAGAGGAATGCAACATGAAGACCAGTGGTGACTATTTTTCCCCAATAAATAAAAGCTCTGGTTTATTAAATTAATAACAGCTAAAAACTAGCTAAAAATCACACATGTGCTTTTACAGCAATCCTTTCCAAGCAAGCCTTTCCAGTAGCATACCTAAGTAGGTATAAGTAGGGGAAAAAGTATTTCATCCTATTTGCTGAAAGAAGAAACTAAAGACATCTTTTTCACCACATAAAAATGTGGTGAAATTTTACACGCTGAAGACATTAAAATATTATTTCCAAGTCTATAACCTCTCTCAACTTTGAAAATGTCAAAACTCATCTTAACACAGTTCTGCTTAAACATGGCACAAGAAAATGCTAAAAGTGGCTCATATTTTCCTTAATACACTATGTGAGACTGAAGCTTAGTAGTTCAATATGATTAGCAACAATTTCATTAGACTTGTACAAGAGCAATCTGAAAAAATAAAAAGCTGTCAGTATTAACTAAATTAAAAACATTTTACAGAGCATATATGTATGCTGGATCCTCTTCTAATACATTATGTGTCAGCATGTCCAAAATTAACATCCATTTCCAGAAGACTGCAAATTTGATGACATCAGAATATAATTTTCCCATCATATCAGAAAAGTCACGCTGACATTTACGCAGAAACTGGTACTGTAGTTCATACTTCCAGCCTTGATGATCATCACACTAACTCAGTGTATTAAATGCAGGTGTCTGCAAATTCAGATGGGTCATCTGGCAGTAAAAACAACCACCCAACTGAACGTCTTTAGACTTTCCAAAGAACAGGCATTGTAGCAACAGATACACAAAATTCTGTAGGAAATAACACTTCAAAAAGATACAGTCTTTAACAAGACAGTGCTGCCATGTATCTAACAAATCAATCCCTGAGGCTTACCTAGCTGGTTCTGAAAATCAACACACTGATAATATTCCACATATTTGTTTTGACTGAAGAAATTTTTATAAACATGTCGTGCGCCAAACAACCAAACATCGCTGTCGTCAGTGATTGTCCCAGAAGTCTGATCAGTGAGGTCCAACAGGGCACACTGTGCCTCCGCCTCCATCGGAGCTTCGATATACGGAATGCCAAACAGACGGAGAAGCTCCTGTAGGACAGAGAGAAATCACTTTGTATTACACCTGAAAAATTAACTTCTCTATACTCCTGCTTGACTCAGAACTGCAAGATTCACACTCACTCATCTCACGTAGATAGTGCCACAGAAGTCAAGCACTACTTCATCACACTACTACTACACAGTTTGAGAATCTGCTATCTTAATTACACCAGCATACTTAAGTATTGTCCTTTCCATAACATGGAGAAAAGTCCATCCCTTACAATTATGTGGGCTCCAGGAAAGAAAGATGCAGGTTAAAAAATATCAGTCATCACCTTAGCTCCAAGTACGAAAGCATATGAGAAACACATCAAGCAGGAAACCGTGGGCAGACTAATCTATCCTTTGAATGGAGTTTTGAAACACATGTTATTTTGATGCCTTTTACACAATTTGCTTTTACAGAATACATTATTTAACCTCAGTTAAAACACACACACTAAGTTTACAGGCTTCTGTTAGTTACACAATTCCAGATTACATCATCTCTAGAAATTATGTTTTCCATTTACTCTCCTGCTCCCTAGCTTAGCACTGCAAAAGCTAAGGTGCTAAATGTATTTTATATATACATATTTGATATGTACACATATACATGCACACATACACACTTTTTTTTTTTCCACTGTTTCACTGCAGCTGTTTTTTGTGCCCTGACAAAGTCAGTCTCAAGACTTAAAACTTTTACTGTAATAAAAAGCAAGAGCACAAGGTCAGAAGACTTGCAAGTATAATGGTGTATCTCCATTATATAAGCATCTAATATTACAAAAGCACAATCTACAGGCCTTTAAAAAAATCATGTGAAGAAACACGTTACTGTAATAAAAAGCAAGAGCACAAGGTCAAAAGACCTGCAAGTATAATGGTGTATCTCCATTATGTAAGCGCCTGATATTACAAAAGCACAATCTACTGGCCTTTAAAAAAAATCATGTGAAGAAACACTTATGAGCAAATATTTAAAAAGGAAATAAACATTTCAGTTGTTTTAAGACTACCCAAATTATCCCTTTTATGCAAAGAAAATAAAAGCATTTCTATATTTCTCAGAATTAATTTATTAGTACAAGTTTATTACATCATAGATACCATCACTAGTCTACTATATTACAGATATGTTAACCCCAACATATTGTATTGCAAGTAGTCCTTGCACCAGACTGCATTAACCTTTAAATGCTGATACTGAACCAGAAGTTACAGGCTTATGCAGGTGCTACTGGTGAGATCACTCAAAATCAATTACCCAGGACACCAACCTAGGTTCCATACAGGCTTCTTTTAAGTCTTTATCTTTTAATCCCTAGGAGAAATCACAATTTACCTAACATCCAGATTAGATCAATTCCATACTGCTGAATATCATTTCCTAGTATCTTTTTATTCAATTTGCATCTTTCACAGTAAGAAGGAAAGATCAAACTGGCCCAACCTTTAAAAGTTGGTGCTTAATTTTTTTTATTCATAGTTTTATTATTATTTTATAATGTTGTAACAGTTTTTGAAAACTGTCGGAATCCCAGATTCTCTCTATACTTTCAATATTTTAAATCAAGCAGACTGAAGAAAACAAGCTCTCAAGAAGAAAAAAGGTGACCTGTAATTAAGCAAAATTACTAATAGCTTTTGAGGAAATGTCTGACTGGGGTGGAGCGAGAAGACTATATAATACTGTATCAAATCAAAATGATTCACCAAATACTACCTGGCTTTCAAAGAACATCTGTCCTGTTACAGAAGCAGCAATGCGTTCCTGCTGCTGTTTTTGAGCCTGAAGCACATTCTGCTCAGCAGAAAGGTCCTTTTCTAATTCTTCCAGTTCTTCCTGAAAAATAAAACAAGATTTTAATAATTTCAAGAATGTAGTGCTTTCCTGAACTAAGTATACCTAAGTATCCAACTATAATTATTCTAGTAGTATATGCTCCATTAAATCAGGCTTGGAAATTGTCATAGCTTCTCTAATGCAGTAAATTGTAAGACCAGAGATAGGTCTATTCATCAGAGTGCTAAACTCTTACAGTTCCCCTCTGATTTCAAAGACATTGTGATTAACTTACATCTTTAAAGAAAAATCCATTCCCACGGAATTAGAAACATATGAGAAAGCAATGAAACACTAAGAAGCTGTCCAGTGGTTTTCCTTAAAAACTACTTGAGGACAAGGCACTTCATTACTAGCTTAAAACAAGTAACAAGGAGTTACCAAACTGATGTCTTGCCACTCATTCTCTGCGTCTTTACCATCATCTTCTCTTTCAACATTCTGATTGTTTGCCAACTGCAATTCATCAGACTCCTTCAGCAAGTCCTGTGTGACAGTATCATGTCTGTCCACCTCCACTTCTGGAAGTGCTGTTTCATCACCCAGCCTTTCATCATATTTTGTAGAAAACTCAGCATCATTACTGATTTCAGTATCCACTTCGATAAAGCTTCCTATTAAAGGAAAACAAAGATTTCAACATTTTGCTGCCTGTTTAAAAATCAGTATTTAAATGTGGTTTTAATTTGGGCAGTGATTTTTTTTTTCACTACATGCAGTAAACAGATGTAAGAATTGGGAAACTACAGAAACCAAGGGGTTGACCATTAATACACCAGTTAAGCAAGTTCAGTGTACAGAACAGCAGGCTTTCCTGCGTCTCCATACTCTATAGTCAGGTTTCAATGACAAAACATAACACCAAGGGGAAAAACATAGCTCAGATTTTCTTCCCACCTCCCCCATATGTAGGAGTAGATGCATTCTAAAACATTTCTTACTAGGAAAAGAGCTTAACTTCAACTGACTACAAATACAATAAGGTCCTATTTTCTTTTTACACAATTCAAAAGCACATACCATCAGAATCACTGTCTTCAGACTGTGATATCCCTTCTCTTTCCTCCTCAGGACCTTCTGTTTCTGGAAAAAGTCTAATATCCTTTTGTCCCTCAGACACATTCTCTTCTGTTTGCAAAATTACTTCCTCTGTATTTTCAGAAATTTTCAAGTTTTCCTCATTTTTAGAAAGGTCTGTTGTTTCAGCATGAATCAAAGCCCCTATGCTACTTTGCATGGGGGAACAGCTTGGCTTCTGTGTGCACGAGTTTAAATCCTTATCTCCCAAAGAATTTAAGTCCATTTTGGAACCAGTTTCTTCTTTGCCTAGATCTTCTTTGCCTTTTCTATTATTGTCAATACAAGAATAGTTTTCAGCTCTGGATATACTGGTGTCCTTGGGTGTAATATGATTTTTTTCCAATTCCTGGTTCTTTTGTTCAAATTCAGTGTCTTGCATAATCAATTGTTTTGATGACTTAATTGTCAATGTAGGTATTTTTTTTCCCTCACTAACTTCAGGAATCTGATCTTCCTCATCTGAGCTACTAAGCAGAAAATCCTTCACTGCTGATCTTTCTGGTAGCACTCCATCGGTTCTAACAGTAGCAGCTTCCTCACTTTTATTATCATCACTCAGAGCTTGCTGAATTGCCTGTAGCGTTCTTGGAGACACACTGCCTTCCTCTGCTACAGACTGGTTCATGTTCAGTCGTCCTGTATCTTCATCCCCCAGTTCTTCTTCTGAGTTGCTTTCTACCATAGCTGCCTGGATAGCAAGCAAAGTCCGAGGAGAGGGTGGTGCTGTCACCACATTGTTATCTTTCTCTGTCTGCAACTTGTCAGATGCAACTAGCTTTGCATTAGCAGGAGATTCATTGATTTTATTCGATTTAGTAAATTCAAGTATTTTTGATGAGGGTCCTGCAGTAGTTTCCAAGTCTCTACTTGTAGCTTCTTTTGCTTGAATACCTGAAATAAAGTTTTTTGTTGATTTTTTTTTTTATAAAACTGCTTTACACTAACACCCCATTTTACATAATGAATGTCATTATATGAAGATTAATAAATCAGTTTTATACACGTTTACAGATCACAGTTTATTATGTCTAACAGTAATGCACACTTCATACAAAGTATTGGCTACATGCACCTGTGAACAACATTCAGGTTTTTCCTTAAAACCAACAGCTACAGACTACACACACCAAACGAGGTTTTACAAAATGAAGACCTGACATACCCTTTATCAGGATATAGTGAGAAGTATCTTCAGAGACTACCCTCCTAGATTCCACTTCTTTCACAAAACCACCTTCATTTTCATATTGTGTTTGGATTTCACCCGAGTGCTGTTGACTCAATTCTTTTTGTACGTTTTCTATGCACCGATTGAGGTTGCTTTTCTTAAGCAAACCCCTAAGCTGGTACTGGGAAAAGTCATTGGCCTCCTTAAAAAAAAAAAAGAACAAAACAAAAACAAACCAAAACAACCAACCAAGTCAATTTAAATAAAATGCCACTAGCTGCACCTCTTAAGCAAGTTCACTTACCACACTCTGGAGAGCCTTTTAAGAGTTTCCTTCAAGCAGGTTAACATTTGTCTTTTACTGACTGCTACACTCCCAAGCAGCAGCAACACTAACCTGGTAGCACACAACAGTTCTAACAGGTACTCTTAGGTAGTTCTGAATGCTGGCTAAACATAGTGGGATCACAACGATGTGAGCAACAAAACAGCTGGCTAAAGGAGCTGGTTCCCATCTTAAAAACAATGCAATTAAAACAGAATCCACTTGTGGATGGCTTTAAGATAATGGTCCTTAGCTTACACTTGGGCACAAGCTATCATTTGATCTGATGTATATGGTACTCTTACAATCTAACTGTGCTCTGGAAAAGCTATTGTAGAGGTGGCACTCTAGGACTCCCCATTTCTCTCTGAATGGTTTCAGTAACACATCTGCCTAAGCTACAAAAGCCTGTTCCCAGCTCCCACTTCCCTTAACAACCGGAGGGTCGGCAATCCAAGCTGCACTCATGCTGCCTGGTTCATCCACACCAGTAGTACAATCTTGGAATTGAAATCTTGGGCATAATGCTGATGAGGCAGGAGACACGGGATGATTTTTTCCATTCATGCCAAACTGAATTAGCTCTGCCACTTTTGGTGGAAAGCAAGAGACAGGACTGAATACACACAAGGAAAGGCTCTGTTAAAGTAATTATCTTGTTGGGATTTTTTCCCCTCAGCATAACATTTCTTATTAAATAGGCCTAGGGGTAAAGCTTTCCAGATGTGATAATCTTATGTAGCCTTCATCTGCATTAATGGCAACAGCTTCATTCTGATGGCTTGAAAATAATTTTAAATATTACCTCTGGCATTGCTTCAAATAATGTTCTTTTTCGCTTTGTGAATTCTTTCACATCAGTCAAGATCTCATGTTTTATCTCTGGAGGCAGCTTGTTGAAATCTTCTGATTCAATATCTACAGAATGAGGATTTGCATATAACTCTTCCTACAAAAATGGAAAAAAACATAAACATGTATTTTAGATTGCAGTACAGCAAGAACATTTTAGAGCATTATTCCAAACAACAAAAAACCCCATAAAATCTTTGTTGCTACTTCCAATACTGTGAAGAAAACAGTTAAGAAAAAAAACCTCATGACTACCTAATAAAATGAAGTGTGTTATTATTGATGTACACTATATAGAGAAATTTGGTTTTATTCTTTTTACAAAAAGATATTTAATATAAAACACAGAAGCAGGCCTCCAGCTTCAGCTAGTCTGATTTTATCCTTCGGACAAGGTTCTCCTATGAATGTGAACTACTTCCAAGATAAACAGTATTTCCAAGAGATTTTTTTTTTTTTTTTTACTTTCATGAAAGCAAGGATAATTCTATTATTCATTATACCTTCTTCTTAGGTTATGTTTCTTTTTTCCTCTTCCCATAAGATCGGCACCTCAAAAGGGAATACAGAATTTCTTTGTGAAAACTCAAGGACCAAAGTGCTTCAATATCAATTCATATTTGGAGAAGCATGGGAATTTTGTTAAAAATGCTGTCTTGTATGTGCACAAATGCACACATTTCAACTATATTACCACAAAAACCAATTTCTTCTCCACATGTCCAGAGAAAGTAGTTAAAAGAAAAAAACAACCAAAAACCTTAAGAAATTCCTATTCTGCTGTATTCCAGTGGAGAAAATTACATTTATACATCTTCATTAGTATGAATTCATTAAAATTAACTTGTTTGCTTGATAAGCAATGCTATAGTAAGACCTATGCCTCTAAATACAAACTGGGCAATGAGTGGCTTGAGACCAGCTCTGAAGAGAAGGACTTGGGAGTGGTGGTGAACGAGAAGCTGAACATGAGCCGGTAATGTGCACTTACAGCCCAAGCGGCCAGTAACCCTATACTGGGCTGCATCAAGAGAAGCGTGGCC
>NW_010305205.1:0-8471 GCF_000700745.2 Antrostomus carolinensis | reverse complement strand
AAAACCTTGCCATGCAAACCCAATACAGATTTGCTATTAAATTTTGTCACCTAACCCATCTCAAGTGTTCACAGAATGTTTTACGTGTCTTCCAACTAGATGAAGTATCTCACTGAAAACTCTTACAATAACACACAAATAATATTCCAGTTCTTTGCCCATGACCTCTACACCATGAAAATGTATTGGGGTTTTCACAATTTTGTTAATAAAATCATTCTTATTACTCTATTCACATTCTATGAGCAACAACTCATCAGTGTTTACTATATATAAGATTATGAAGAATCATTATCTTCAAATGTGTAATAATTATAGGCTTTATAATATCTATATTTTATCTAAAAGGTGATGTACATTTTAACAACAATGCTGGAATGAAGATCACAGAACAGAAATCTCTCTTAAAACACTATTTTCTGCTGATGGTTACAGCTGAAACAGAACATTACAATTTCACAGAAATATTACGATGGTCAAAGACTTGAACTGAATTTTGTTTGTTAATGCATTATTACAGAAGAGAGCACAGGAATAAGGAAAAAAAAAGCATAGAGCATACCTAGAAACCTGACATGAAATATGTAAAATAAGAAAGGATTATTCCCCTAATTCCTCAAACCCATTTTCTGACATAGCTAAGTACAATTTTTTTTTTTTTAAAGGCTCTCTAGGCTGTTTCTACATTCTAATTGTTCAAAATATTCCCAACTTAAAAGTATTACAGAATTTCATGGAATTACGTTTTTTCCATTGGATTTGTCAACACTAGGGAAAAAACAGACAGATAAATAAGTAAGTAAATAATTAATTAAATAAATAAAAATCCTGGATTACACTCCTTTCTTTTAGTGAAAAGACAAGGGGAAAGAAAGTAAAGAGCATGTAATACTTAAAATATCTATTTTTAAAAATCCAGATAAGAGTTTTATTACTATATTGCAGGTTGAGCAAGAAATCCAATGTATCATTTCTTTCATAAATAACTTTAAAATGAAAATAATTTCCTGCCAGCTCCAGTTTCGAACTTGGACTACAAAAAAGGAAATAACTGCATGGAACTATTAGTGATTCAAGACGACAAATAATCCTGCCTTTAATGAGCTTAGTTAGGGTATGAGTTGATTCTTGGAGAAGAAAACAGTATTGGGACTAAGCAAACTGAAAAGGAAGAGCACTGGAAGCACAGGCAGATGCTAATAGAAATTCTGCTAGCAAGTAGTATGTTTGTTTTTTCTACTCGCAGTACTTTCTGAATATAACCTGCCGTAATTTGGAAATACACAAAATAATTTGTACAAGTGGATTTTTTTTTTCTGTTAATATTTTATCATGCTAATACACCTTTTGCAATTTTAGCTCCAGAAAGCAATGAGACCTCTCTCCACCAAAAGAGACCAACATGGAAGTTCTCATCCTTCCGCAGACTACTTCAATTTAGCAAAGCAATATGTTGTTTTTTCTAACACAATTGCATCAGCAAGTCACAAAAGAAAAAAGATGACACACAACATGTCCTCATCACTACTGAAACTGTGTTGGCAGAGTTCAACCACACCACAGGACGTATTTGTCCAAAATCTGTTTGAGAAAGGTGACTAATTTGCAACAAGTTACCAAATGAGATTTCCATCACAAATTCTCCCATCTGACTATTTGAGAGGCTGCTAATAGAAAATTCTGCAATGGATATTATAAGTATGGAAAGTCTTCAATGTAATAAGAAGTAAAGTAGTAGACATTAAAGGAGAGAAAAAGCAGAGACACATATCCTGAAGAAATGACTCTTAACACAGTAACAGCCTGTTTGAAACACAATGTTTCAAGCAGAGCATTTAAACAAACAAACAAAACCAAAATCCCTCTGTGATTCAGTCAGGGTTTTACATTCTCCACCTTGCTCCTGGGCACTTAGCAGGGAAAGAACCGAGAGAACAGATGAGTCAATCATCTTGCTTACAGTATTTTTGGACTGTAGTGTTTAGTGTTTTCTGACTGCTGAAGAGGCAAACTGCAAGGAAAGTATCACTAAAAACACTGCATTCCAGATAAAGATATGTTTAGCATACAGAATTTGAAGCAAAATGTTATTCTCAAGATTCATAGCCTTATAAATAAGGAAGTTTTTTTCTAAGTGATGGCAACAGCAACTCTTATAGAATTTAAAGATATTAAATGGGTTTAATAGATTATAACATGATCAAAATTATATAAAATTATACTTGACATTTCTTTTCCCACTCCTCCACTTTTACTTGCAAAAACCATTGCCTTAGTTTTTTACTGAGATTTTTCCTAAGGAAAAACATTTCAAGAGGCAACATTTGGCACGGAGAACTGCAGCTGAAATAATTAAGTGTCACAAAGTTATTACTGAAGTGAGAGGTCTTCTAATGAAAAATGCCTGGATAACTTCAATAAAGATGGTAGTAATCACTCTTGCTGATTTTTTAAATTGAGTATCAGAAAAACAAGTTTATTCTTAATGACAGATGAAACAGGAAGAAGCTCTGTTTTGCATGATACATGAAACACCAGTCAGACTGTTTCAAGCACCAACACTGACCCTCAGATCTTCTCTTCTAAAGGAAATTCTTGGAGCTAATAGATATATCAGTTCTTCAGAGAATGAGGCTGCCCTCCTGGCCTAGCTCTGCCAGCCCAACACACCAACAACAGTTAATTTCCGCCTTCCTCAGTGAAGACATCCTCACCATGCTCCAGACCATATTCTCTTCATTTCTTACCACATAAGGAAAGTGCAAATCTGCTGAGTACATCTGTCTAAAACTCCAAAGGGCTAAGGTAGCAGGTAAAATATTACAACAGCAACTTGTCAAACTGTTACAATTCAAAGGGATTCAAAAGATACTTATAAACAAGCAAACAAACAAACAATACCCCAAGCCCACCTTGCTGGTAAGAAAAGAGTATTTTACCAAAAGAGATTTTGACAAATATGGAAATTAAAATGAATGTTAGAATTATTTAATCTGTCTTAAAACAAAGACAGGGTTTATTCCTCAACAACAGCATTACATGGTGTTCTGTGCTCTATTAATTACACATTAATGCAATATACATACCTTATTCAAACAAATAACCCTCCCCTACAGCTTCCTAAGATGAATACTCACAATAAAAATCTTATAACTTAAAACTGAAAACTATTCCTGGATGTGAGTATGGGGGCATGTGGCTAATATTGAGCTGCACTCTTATAGTGGTGTAAAAATTAATTACAGGCAAGAAGAAAGATATTTTGCCTCAGGATACAGAGGTCTTATTGAAAAGCTGTACTAGTGAATAGTCAGCTGATTTTCAAAAAATAAACAAAAAAAGCACCATACTAGACCAAACCAGCTTGCACAGACCCCTATTCACGTATAAAATATAACCCTGACATATTCAACAGAAACATACTATACTATCAAGAAAAGTAAAACAAAAATATTTGTATTGATAGTGAATAAAATAATATAAACTTTCAAGATCATATTTGAGCATTTTAGACTTGGGTCATAAACAGCACACATGATTTTTTCCCAGTTTTAACCTAGATAAACAATCCCCTATAAAATAAAACATTTTTTTATTTAATGCTTTATCAACGGGTAAGTTTCACAGGATACACAGTAGTTTGTTTCCACTTCTTCCGGCAGCAAGTACAGGATATTTCTACAGAAAAACAGCATGAATTAAATATTTTTAAAATAAATGAATTATCTCCTCATTAATCTTTGTCCAAAAGCTTTAATTTTGCTTGTGCAGACAGCAAAATCTTCAGGCAAGAGCCGCATCTTGTTCTGTTTTGTATCATTTAGCATCTTTAGTTTCACTAAACCAAGACACCAGATGTTTATTTATTTAATTACTGCATGTCCATGCTTCTTAGTGTCATGATGATATTTAAATGAGGCACTGAGTACACAGCCTTTCAGATAAAAAGGTCTTTCGCCAAACATCACTTTCAGAGCCACATCTGGCAGACCCATATATTCTGAACTTTAAACTCAATACAGCATTTAACGAAAGCAAAGGAGAAGAAAATTAAAAGGCTACATCACAGCAAATCTTTGAGCTATTTCATGAGCAAGGAAAGTAATTCCAGCTGCAAAAAGTTTGGACCAACTGCAAAAGGAAATGTGAATGCTAAGGAAGCTTCAGCAGTGAAGACAAAAGGGACATGGAATTTAAAAGAATAATAACAGCAACTAAAAAACCCTCTCATAACAACATTTTATACCTTTAGAAGAACCATTCCATAAAATCCAGCAAGCTTTGAATATATCTTTCTGCAATGAAAGGCCAAAGATGCTGTCCCAGATTAAGTTCTTAGGAATTAAGAAAAATTTTCTGAAATAATGAATTTGACAAGTTAACAAACTCATTTCTAACTATGCATATTTCAAAATATTTGAAAAAAATATGCAAACTTTTAAACTTTTTCCCTTTCCCAAACTTTAGTGATTTTGGAATTACTTCAGCCTTAAGGAATTTTGAGTTGCTTCAAAAATTGTATTTATCATTCAAGTTTTGAAAATCTTGGCTGTACTGGATGAAATGGGGCGTAATGACTTGTGATGATCATATTAACACTTCAAAGAAGGAAGTCTGAAAGCAGAGAACTATGGCTGCATTTGTTTCCTTCAGTGCAATTTTTTGCTAGCAGCATTTCATACATAGCTAAATGGTTTTGACATATGACTACAATTAATAAAAAATTATAAACCCAACTGCTATCCAACTGAGAGGAGAGATTTTAAGTTTTCCAAAGGCCTGTTAAATAAATAAGTATATTAAATATTGGGTTTTTATAGATACATTTAGTCTGTTTTATCTGTCCTAAATGTAACTCAATTAACATTAAAAAAAAGTCTTGAAAATGGTTAATTGCTTATATGTCATTGTGATTTTCTTGGTCTGTGCCCTAACATGGAAGGCCATACATGCAATTTTTATTAAATTCAGCAAGTCTGTCAACAGGCAAATGCAATTCTACCAATAATAATTTTAAAAATATTTATAAAACTCTATTTGTTTTAAGATTAAATGGGTTGCATAGATCCTCCAAGAGGATTCTAACTTTAGCAACAAGACAACATCACAGAAAAAAGCAAGAAGATTAAAACATGAAGACACAGTATTTCAGTGTAATAAGCTTAAATACAGCAGGATAAAAAGAACGACTTTGAGAAAAATGCCAACTTAAATCTTGACGTTATAAATAGTGATTTTACTTCAAGATTTCAGTAATACCACTTAAAATAATTTAGAAGATTTAATGACTTTGAAAATGGAGGACAGAAGCAATTTAATATTAAGAATTTACAGGTCTCATAATTTTCTAAAGGCCCAACTCAACAAAATAGAAATCATTTTGTGGCAATACTAAGCCCTCCACTATCGCCACACAGAACTAGATTTAAAATCAAGCTGAATGTTCAAACACATGATCAGGGATTCAGTCTTCCATGGAAAGGGAAGAAACAGCAGTATTTGCATGACCAGGAGACAGTTACTTGGATAAGAATTCATGCAGCACATTTTGTGCCATTTCTTTCCCTGTTCTTGGGCGGAAGTGCTGAGACTCGCTATACATACTGTATCTCTACCCTGGCAACACTCACAGGAAAGCAAAATCACAAATATCAGTCTGGAAAGATGTTATGAAATTGCATAAGGCTTTAAATGATCATGGCAAAAAGAAAAAAAACCTTCCCCCAGATTCCCTGCTGCAGGCAGCTCTGGGCTCTGCAGACTCCACTGTCACAGAGGACAGTTGAACTAAACAGATCTCTAGGCATACGATCAGATTTTTAAAAAAATCAACAAAAATCACAAGGACTGACTTGTGCCTGGTCACTAAAATACTAACCCAGTCTTTGCTCCTACTGTCTCCAAGTATGCGCAAATAAACGTGGATGGTCACAACTAACAATGAGAGCGGTGAGATATGATTATCAATAATAAAAAGAGAGGTTGGCCATAAAGGAGTAATGTCTAAATATATAAAACATGCTGAAATGGTAGAAACAACTTATACTCAGTTAAGGTTCAGATTCCATTGAGTTATATCTATTTGATCACTCCATGATGGACAGTTTCCTATTTTTCAGTGTTCTTCATGATACCTAAAAGCTAATGGAATATACATTCAGATTATATATTTTAAAAGCCATATGAGATCAAAGCTAGAAGAAGAATTTTTTTTCATGCCAAAATAGCTAAAGCAAAATTAAAAGGCGACAAACATTCTCAGATGCCAGGAAGACTGGGTGGAGAAAGGGATGCAAACTAAATTTTGAAAACAGCAACACAGAGGCACATGGAAAATTTTTTCTCATTCAGTTTTTAAATACTATAGTAAAGAGCAGAAAGCACCCCACCCTAAAGCCTTAATGAAGGCCTCTATGATTGTTCTTGCCTTCTTTTTCCTACTCCTGACCACTCTCTAGAGGCTGTCATTTGGGGTCATTCACAAGGGCTGCTTTTGACTTTTGTCTCCACTTTCAAACGTTTTATGTGTGCCAGTTAAAGCAAGACCAAAGCTCCAGAAAGGATCACCTTGTGAAATGATATTGTAAAGGCCCACGGTTATACGCTTCTTTACATAGACAAATCATCAAGAGTTGTTCTTAAATAAAGTGGAATAATTATCTTTTTTTCTGCCAGAGAAAATGTGGGATATTAGCCTTTTCCTAGTCAAGCAAACAAGCAAGCAAACAAACAAAAAACTCTCCACAAAAAAAAGGTAGTTCTTCATATCCCAGACAGAACTGTCTCTTCACCATATTCTTATATCCTGACAAACGTCAGTATAAAGTTGACATTCATTGCCTTGGCATTTAATTTGAAAAGTAGCCATTTCTCAATTTTCTATCTGATTTGCTTATAGCTTCCACAAAATGAAAAAGTCTTTGGTTTCTAGTTATTAAGGTTTCTCAGATTGAGATTTTCTCCAATTTGTCATCATCTTCTAGTAACACATTTCTTTCCTTGAAAAGCATTAACAGTTTATTTAAAATAAAGTGAATAAGGATTGACAGATGGATCTGTACACTCTACAGATACAAAAAACTGAAAACATAAACTCAAAGGAAAATTTCAAATTTTCTGGAAATACCTGTCTATGTAAGAAAACCTCTGCAGAGATAATGTACTTTTACCCATGTCTCTACTTCAGTCTTAACCTAACAAGTTACAAAATAGTAGGGAAACATTCACATGATGAAATCACATAAGCCCATGTAACCCTATAGCTTACACATACATCTATGAAAAACCACAAGGCAACATGCATGTTCATGGCAACTGGCTTTTAATGAGATAGGTTGCACTCAAGTCAAATCTACGTTCCATTATTAAAAAGACACTTCACAAGATGGTTTGATTTCATACCAAACTGCACCTCTCTATCCCTAGACATTCTGTCTACAGTCCTTCAAATTAATTTAATGATGTTATGGGCTGACAGTTTCTTTTTTAGGAATACAAAAAGCATTTCTTCTTTCTCTCTTCCACTCTCCATTTAATCCAAAGTGGCTGAACTGTTTCTGCCAAAACTTACCAAAACAAGCCACTTCACCTGCAAGCACAGGCCAAGCTACCTGAAAGGTGAAAGTTTCAGAACGTTATGTGTAAGTGATTCACCTGAACTTCATAGCAATACTACTGATATACTTGTAGAAATATCTTTAAATGTGTATGGAAAGGTTTAATGATAACTTGCACAAGACATTTCTACAAGTAAAAAGATCATTAAACCATCATGAACAATTCAAAGGATGGATGGAAAGAAAAATTAAAATTAGGAATGCAATCAAATCTTCTCTATAAACTGTTATTATTTTTTTTAATATTAATTTGCCGTGATGTTCCAAGAAAGTAAGGACCCGTCATGATTCCTGCTACACACTTGGGAAAACAAGACAAGACAGTGGGACAGCTGGAGCTCCCAGATCAGCCCTCTGTCAGTTGTATCACAAAGTGATTTAATATCGCAGCTGAGGAAAGGAGACCGTGCAAGGCAGCAGGAGAAGGGCTTCTCCAGAACGTCAGCCCGTGTCCCTTTCCTACGTGTAAAATGTATTTGCACGTACCGCCATACAAACGCATCCCAAGCCCGGTGACAGCCCAGCAGCCTCCTCTGCCACGGTGACTCCCTCAAGCTTCGCGATATAAAGTAACAGATTGTGTGAGGACTGTAAATATGAATCACGTGTTCCCACTCACCTGCCCTCCCGCGCGCACGAAGGTACCTGCGCCCACCAGGTGCCACAGGACTGTGACAGGCTGCGTCCTTTTCCGCACCGACCCCGCGCCTCGGGCGGGGACAGGAGGCGCACCCCGCGATCTGGGGCAGGGGCAGCGACCCAGTGACAACCGGCATCAGCAGCGCTGACGGGAAAGGGCGGGGGGAAGGCACCGACTTTCTCAGGACTGCAGGAGAAACGGGGAGATCGCAGCTT
>NW_010305204.1:0-8643 GCF_000700745.2 Antrostomus carolinensis | reverse complement strand
AGGCGGCCCCGCCGCACTGCCCGGCCCGGGCCGCCCCTCGGGGATGGGGCCAAGTTCGGCCACGCTGCCCAGCCCTGAGCCGTGGGGACACCGGGGGCCGGGGTGAGCCAGGGCAAGGCCACCCCATAGGGGTGGGGACATCGGTGCCGAGGCACAGCCCCAGTCCCAGTGCCCTGTCCCGGTGTCCAGGGCCGAAGCATGGTGCGGGCTGGGAAGGCTGGAGTGGAGCCTGCCAGGCTGCCGCGTGAGGGGGCTTCCTGCAGTCACCTGAGATGTTTTTCTTTCCAGGTGTGAGGAAACTCGCTCACAGAAACACTGCGCATAGTGCATGGGGTGATGAAACAGGGAAGGATGTGTCTTACGAAAGCAACAGATAACCCTGTGAAAGACAGCGCACACATACACAAAGGTGGCTGCAAAACCTTAAAATAGCCTTTGTAAAGAGCACACACTTTTTTATACAATAGATAATGTTGTATAACATTATATATCCCCACACAGGGGACCATCTGTATCTTTTTATACAATATATAATGCACTGGGAAAAGGAAATGTTATAACCTTTCCTTCATGGTAGGATTTGCCCAGTGTGGGAAATTAATTAATTAGTGATGTGGCCTCCACACGCCAGCCCTCAGGCAGAGCCACGCTAGCTCAGTCCCACTTCTGCCCTGACTGTCTGCTCCCCCCCCAAGCCCTTCTCAGCTCTGAGGCAGGCCAAAGATTTTCATGGGTACCCTGCACTGTAGCCCTCTTGGCAGCACTTCCCAAAGCCTGCACGGTGGTAGGTAATACCTTTGCCACATCAAATTAGAGGTGATATTTTTTTCCTAAGCAGAAGCTGTCTCCCCAAACTTGTTCCTAGTTTGCCTCTCAGTATGCAGAGAGTGATGCAAATCCTTGCAGACTCTCCTGATTGGTCTTCCAGGGGCTTAGGTAGAAGATGGCAATAGTACAAATAGTGCTACCTCTATAAGGAATTTTAATCCCCTGTGACTGTTGGTGATGGGGAAGATTTGGTTCATGGTTTTTACCTCAGCTGTACTCCTCTCTGGCTGTACAGCAAAGGCACATGAACACGTCCTGGACAACTTGCTGGTTTGCAGGAAAATCTCAGGTTATCTGCTTTTGAACAGGTTTTGACCCTATTTCTTAAATAATAACAATTTATTTCCAAGCAAATGTAACTGTAGCTGCACAGTAAATGACAGTTGTGCATCTCTAAAACAAGTTCCTAGCAAGATTTCTCCATGCATTTTGCGAGGGATCTCACTTAAGTAACTGATGCAACACTCAGCCTTCAAACTGATTTTTGCAGTTGACATCAGGATCCTGTGTTGTTGCTGAGATGTCAACTGTAAGATGCTTCTGGACTTTGGTGAGAGAAGGACATGCTGCCTACAATTAAGAGGAAAATATGAATGAATTTTAGAATCCAATTGAATATTAAACTTGGAAAATGTACAAATATAATGCTGACAATGAGAACTTTAATCTTACTAACTTGACCACCTCTTAGCAAATTAGCTCCGTAGGTTTTAATAGCTGGTTTGCAATCCCCTGCTCTGCTCATATTCCTTATATGGGGAAAAACTCGTGTCCTTTAAGGCTAGGAGGCTCAAACACAAACACTCCCTATAGGACTTTACAACCAAACTGAAAGGAATGCTTGAATCTTGCTGGTTGTGTATATACAGTGACACAATTTGGCCCAGTTTTATTGCTCAGAGCTGCTGATTCGGGGAAAACCAACTCAAATCTCCCTCTTGTTTCTTCATCTTTACAATAAAAAGTGAAGGCTTGGGTTACAGAGTACCAAGGCTGAAAACAAATATACCAACATTTAATTTCACTGCATGGCAGTTTTTCTCTTGAACTATTCCTCCTTGCAAGATCCTGAATAGGAAAAGACTTATGGACTATCTAATCATCATGCTCCTGAGAAGGAGTGAGGATGTGCGGTCTTTTCCTTCGCTTAGAGCCAGGAGGCCACTAGCTGCTTACACACTGAGAGACCTGTCCTGCAACTGTGCTCCGGCAAGACTGTCATGAAATAAATCTTCTCCTTCACTTTCCTTGTTTTTATGCTAGGCTTTCTACTACCCCAGTAAATGACTCTATATTCATCATCTTCTGACGTATTTATCTGTAGGATAGAAATACAACCTAGAAAAGAATAACTTGATTTACTAATAAAAAGCAAACCAGCATATCCGAATGGCCAGATACATCTCTTAGTCATTAATTAAAGCTTCTGAATTTTTCTGTGAAATAAATATTGTGAAATTTAGCCTCTGTATTTACCTTTTTATCTGTTTCGAACAGTTTCAAAAGGGGAGGGTAGTCTATTTATTTACTCTCTCTGATAGAAAAATTTAAGTAGAAACAGGTAGAATGACTTATGCCAAAGTCCTATGTGTGAGTCACCTATACAGTATCTGGCCTATCTACTTGTTCTGAATTATTCCTTATTATTTACTACAACTTTTTAATGAGTATTCACCATGCATTTGGTATGTGCAAGTCTCTAGGCTTTTCAAAACACTCATAGCACAGATTAGTAATTTGATATTTATTTGGTACAACATCATACGAAGTTCAGGTGTCCTTTACCATTGCTTCTCAACCTATAAATAAGTGATAACCTTTCCTCCTTTTTATTCAAAATGGTTGAGATCCCTTTTTATGTATGATGGACTAACTTGGTAATTAAATCAATGGCTACATTGGAGTACCATTTAAATATTTTTATTGCTTCTGACACTTAGATAAATCAAATGATCCTGCTGGCTGATCTCAGGATACTGGAACTGGTTACATTTATAAAGTGATTTCACATCTTTGCTAAAAGAGTTATATCTTTATTGATAGCAAGTCAACAGGCATTTAATAATAATTTTTTAATCTCTTTCTTCTTCATGTCAGGAGTAGACACCCATCAAAGGTAATGTCTAGGAGTGTTTGGAACTTATCCCTTATAAATTTACACAGATCATCAGTTACTCAAACATTTCAGAATTTGAGATTGAGGACTCATTTGTTTCACATCCTCCTCACACTGCATAGGAAGCCTTAACTGTGGAGGTAGGATGTGGCATGTGTCTTGGGCAGTCTCCTGTGTGCAGTGCTGGCTGTTGAGGTGCCTGCTCAGAGGAGCAGATGTGACTCAGGACTCAGGTGCCTCAAACACAATGTGTTGCAGACAGAGAATTGTTGTACATCCATCCTGTTTTGGGTCCAGGCCTACACGATCAACTGCCTGTGTCTGAAGAGAAATCAGAGTTGTGAGTTCGCCAGGTAACTCTGGAGGGTGGGTGGTCGGCTCCCTGGGAGCATGCCCATCCCTCTGCTGAGCATGGAGGGAAGCCAGGCAGGGTAGACCCAGCATCTCGCTCCCCAGCCTCTCTGAGAGCTTTTTGACACCTCTGGTGAAAAACAAGGACCCCAGCTCTACCCGCTGTGTGACACGGGAGTCCACGCCTGCAGCTGCCTTACATGGCCACGGTGTTGGCCTTGCTGCAATCCATGCCCGACAATCCATGGTGGGGCAGCCAAGCCAAGCTGTTTGAATACGGAGACCTTGGATCCAGTGTGGTGTTTATGAAGTTAGGGCAATTAGCAGGTTCACTGTGGGAGTTGTTTCCACTGGCAACGATTTTGTATGTACAGTGACTATACATTTCATCTGAACACAGCTTTGACATTAAATCACTAATTCTTTTGGCTTGCTCAGTGAGAATACAAATACTTATATAACTTCACAAATAAGTTAGGGACTCTGTTTTGTTCAGTTCACATGCAAATTTAATTGACTGCCTGGAAATTAGCAAACATGATACAAGTTGTCTGCAGGCAATACAGATACTGTTCATATTTTCTGTGTGTATCTTACAGGATAGAGACTTTGAACATGTCAATTATGGATGACTGCAAATATGCACCCTGTCTTGTCCTTAAGACACTCAATCTCTCCTCTCAGAATTCCTCTTTCCATTAGCATTGTCTTCACCTAAATTTAGAGATTCTGAGTTACAGATTGTCTTTTTCTGAGCATTTTTATGGTGTTGAGGGGAGCACAGCCCGAGTGGGTTCTCAGGGTATTCCTGTCATAAAAGTAGCTATTTCTAGAATTTATTAGCCAGACACATTTTAGGATTTACCTAACAGAAGAAAAATATATTAAGGTAGATGACAAAGTATAAAAATGTATAATATGACAGAAGCAGTTTGCACCCTACTCATTACACGAACGAGAGTAAATGAGATGGTTGAAGAAATCTCCAGTACTAAAGGACTCCCGTGACTTAGTGGAAAACTCTTGCGATGTGAGGGGGACCAGACACGTGAGCAGACGAAATGTCAGTGAGGAATCTCTTGGAAAAACAAGAAAGTCCTTTTATTTCTCCAGGAGGTTTTTCACAATGAAAGGATGAAGAAATCTGCCTGCAAGTGAAATGAGGAAGGCAAGGGGGTGCTGGCTGGAAAGACATTTTGGTAGTACTTTCAAGACCACAAGTTGTGATTTCCTGCCCTATGGATGAGGTAATTGTCAGCAGGAGGAATGAGAGCTTTCTGCTCCCTCTGCTTGGGAAAGATTAAAAGCCCCACGCTTTTCTCTACACACTCAGCGTTACAACTCCATATAGGACCACTGTAGACTGCTACCTGTAGGAAGCATTAAAACCTGGTCTTTAGCCAAAAAATGCTGCTATCTACTGTCTTTCCATATCCCTGGAGGACTTCTGATGTGGCTATATTTCTTTCACTTAGTGTGCACTTTGTGTGACACCTTTGTGTCAAAGGGACTCCTTTTGAGAAGGGTTGTGCAGGGGAATGTGCGATTTCACATTAGATATGCTCCCTCATCAGGAAATACAACTCTTAACAAAGCAAAAGTGTTATGCTTCATAGCTGCAAAAAGATGTCTGCAGTATAGTCTTATGCAATATATGCCACAAAGTCCTTGCAGTCTAATCTTGTACTGTCACGATGACTGACCAGCCCAAACAGGAACGGTACATACTTACATTGATCGGTAATGCCCATGTTGGTACTCATATCTCTGACTTTGGCCATAGATGTCATGGAGGGGACAAAAATTGTCCAAAGGCAAAGAAGCCTTGCGTACGATAATATTTCATTCATAGCATTTAATGTAGCTATTTTAATGGCTCCTCGAGAACCAGCTGTAGGAAATCTGTGCAGCCTTAAGGTGTGTGGACTCTGAGAACTGCTGGTAGACTCTGGAAGAGATGCAGCACCCTTGGAGAGAAGAGCTGACATCCCTGCAGTCTGTGGCAGCTATGGCAGTAACTGGCATGGAAGAACTTCCACCTTGCAACCACAAATGCCTTGCTTCTTGGTTTGAATTTGTCCAGGCACACTAGTACAGTTCCTAGAGCTGCTTTCCAATACCTGGTTGACTTCAGAGAAACAGGCCTGGGCAGGTCATGTCACTGCTTTGGTATAAGGTAGCAGCTGCTTTTATGGAGAGCATATTAAATGTCAGAACACCTGGATAATGAGATAGTGAGATCCTTTCAGTGAGGAGAAGATAGGACTACCACCTGTGTAGCTGAAATGTAGCCTGTCATCCACAAATCAATGTCATGACAGGAGTCTGTATATTGCTTCATTTCAGTAGCCACAGCCCTTTGGACGTGCTACGTGGTGGTGGTATTTCTCATGAACGTTTCAGTTCCATTCTCCTGCATTTAATAATCTTTTCCAAAAAGTGTTTATTCTGAGCCTTACGATAAGACCAGCTTATGAAAATACTGGGATGTTACTGGCTGTATCTAGCTTTGACATGCATCCCTTATCTTATGTCCTAGCATCTGGGCCCCAGCTGATGTACAGAAATCCCCTGTGCATTTCCTCAAAGATGCAGAGATTTCCATCAAGAATGGGCTTTATTTTCCCACTTGCTGGCTCAGCTGATGTTGGATGTTGATTCTGTCCCAGTTCTTGCTTGCTGGGGCCTGGGAGCCTGAACGGTGATTCCAGTCACATCAGAGTTAACTGCAAAAAAATGAAGAATAAGGATGGCTAATGAAAAGGGGATTATAATTGCTCGAATTTATATTTTCACAGCTTCTCTTATAATCTTTACTCTCAGCGGCTAGTAAGAGTAAAGGTAAAGGCCCCTTAGCCTGTGTCTAAACTGCTTGGCTGTCAGTACGTCCATGTACTTTTGCCATCCACAGAAGTTCTTGGTCATGGTAAAAAGATTGAGAGGAGGGAAAAATGGACCTGAAGGAAAGACTTTGGAAGAAATAAAAGGAGGACACGGGCAGAGGGGGAGGTCAGGGCCTGCCCGATCCAAGAATATGCAACAAACTAGTGAGGGAAAGGAGAAGGAAAGTGAGAGAGGAAAGGAAAGGAGAACCAAGAGCTGAGAAGGACCTTGTGAGGGACCTGGAAGGCACAGGGCAGTAACAAGTGAATGCTGAGCAGCAAAAGACAGGTCAGATGAGAAGTGAATATGGAGGAAATTAAACAAGTGCTAGGAACAAGGGGCTGGAAAATGAGACAAATGAGAAGGTCTGGGCAAAGTACCTGTGACTGGAATGGATTACTTCTAATAAACCTCCAAATCTTGTTCCTCAAGAAGTTCTCTGTGCCTATAAACATAGACCCATGCTATATGGAATTGAATATGCCTATACCCTATCTCTAAACACAGCACTAGAGGGACTTGGACCTATGCATGGTATGCTATACAGTACATTCATGAGTATAGAGTTGGAAACAGGTATTCCTGCCAAAACTGTTGGCATGCATGCCAGTCCCTCCTTGCTCTGCTGTCATGCCCTGGTGGGTCTGGTCTCACCCCAGGCCCTGGGTCCAGCCAGCAGAGAGAGCGGGACGGTGAGAGTGAGTGTTATAGAATCATAGAATAATTTGGTTGGAAAAGACCTTTGAGATCATCGAGTCCAACCATACCTGTCTACTACTAAACCTTATCTCTGAGCACTCCATCTACCCGTCTCTTAAATACCTCCAGGGTATGCTGTGCTACACACCAGCGTGTGTATCCGCGCTGTGCGACCTGGCAGGCACCAGTTGCCATCTAGTGGCTACTTTAGGACTGGCTCTATCTGGAAAACAATTTTTTTCCAACCAACGGGCAACTCAGCAATTGCTTTTCTAGAGAAGGTTTGCGCTGTTGGTCCCTCAAAGCCTCTGAGCGACTTGAGCAGAAGCAAAAGGTCTGATAATGGAGAATGGGCTTCTTTTTCTGTGGCATGCACAGAGCTTGGCTTTTCTTAGCAATCAGGTAAGTTGCTCGCCTGCCTTCTAGGTGTGGATTTTGCAGGAGGAAAAAGCTGTGAAAGTCTCAAAACCAGCTGGGTGAGACCTCAGCCCTGCTGGGAAAAGGCTGGCTCCTTTATTGGCAAAATGGCAAGGCCTTCAAGGAGTTCAGCAGCACCAGGGTTTTCACCTCTTGCTTATAATGATTCTGGCCCCTAACAGATTATTGGGGTATGCTGGGAGTTTTTCTCATTATATTTTAGTATATTCACCCTTGCTAGGTCCCAACCATAGCAGTACACAATATTTTGGCTGTAGAACAGGCACAGAACAAATGTTTGTCCAATGGATATGTTGCACTTTGGGTCTACATCATCTCTCTCCCCTGGTCAATGAAAATTAAAGAGCTGGTGCAGATGAACTGTTTCAAGTCTGATGCCCTTGAGCAAAAACAAAAGTAATTTGACTTCTTTCCCTTTTTTAAAAGCTGCCAGTCACTTTCACATTTTTTTTTCTTTTTTTTTTTAACAGAAGAAAAGAGGTGATAAAAGCTAAGAAAATTTGAGAAAGGTGTGAAAAGAGGGAGAAGAGTGGAGGAATGAGATCTGAGAAGGTTGCCCTGTATTCACTAGTGCCTTTGCACAATCCCATTATCTCAGGATATCAAATAGACAAATAAATCCAACATTTTATTATTTTCTTCAAAGGGAAGAAATGGAAGAATTTTCCTTCTCTGTCTCATAGGGTACCTCAGTACAACACATCCCCACATCCAGTACTGTGGTAGCGTTTGCTTGGCTTTGTGTTCACTTGCGATGGATTATTCCATGTTGGATTATTGCCATTGTGGTATATAATCACAGTAGCAAATATTATCCAATTCTGTTTTAAGTACTTAGTACTTGTACCCCAATCCTATTGCTGTTTTCAGAAGCAAAACTTCCCCAATTCTGAAAATACAGTAAAATTGTGTGAATATCTGTTATGAAGTTATAATGGTAACTGGACAGTGTTTTGTTCATGAAAGAAAAATGAGGCTAACAATACGTCTGTAACAGTAAAGCTTTGAGAATGTGTTTCATGGCGCAGCTGCCTTTCTCCTTTCTTGGCTACACTTGATGAGGCTCCTTGTTCTGTTAGCTCCAGGCTAAGGCAAACTAATATGTACCTGCAAAGCCTGACTGCAGGGCAAAAATCTGAAGCTTTCATATGAAAAAGAAGTCAGAAAAAAAAAAAAAATCATAGATGTCTTAACAGTGGAAAAAAATCCCTCTATTTATTTAATGCAGAATACTTTTCTTGTTTTATATGTATTTCAAAACAGAAGAAAATTTTGCTTTATGTTTCTTTCTAAATTGAATTATCTTGGCACTTCTTCGATTAATGTCC
>NW_010305203.1:1269-2654 GCF_000700745.2 Antrostomus carolinensis | reverse complement strand
TTTTTGGTCCTTTCTTGCAGGTTTATTAATGCTAGAAGAAGAATAGTTCAGCCCATGATAGACCAGTCCAATCGAGCAGGCAAGTCCTCAATTGTAACTGTATTCGAGTCACGCGGGCGAAAACCATCCTCAAGCCATTCACCGGGAGGTCCATTACCTGGTAAATAAATGAGAAATGAATGCTGGGAGTGATTGACAATTAAAATACAACCAGCTTTGTTTCATTACACCCCTAATCATTTTAACATGATTAAAACATTTTTGGGGGAAAAAAAAAAAGACATTGAAAATTCAAAAAGGAAACTCAAATTATCCGCTCTATGACCAGACTTTCACTGCGCATTTGGAATTAAAGTCATTTTTCTTTTTTTTTTAGTAGTAGTAGTTGTTTTGAGTTTTCCTTCCCAGCTCTTTTCGGCTCCTGTGACCACTCCCTGGTGCATGGCTTGGTGTGGAATTGCTGTAAACTTTATTACCTGTCAAAAGGGCAAAGGGGTCAGAATCGCTTGTGGGACTCAGTAAAGTTCAAAGACATTCAATGAGGTAGAGCTTTATGTGCTTTAATAACCCAAGGCAGCTTACTTCTGAAGCTGGCTTTTCATGGCCAGTTAGAACCTGGAGTTCAGGTAGCGGTACTTGTGTAGGGTCCTTTTGTCCCTCATCCCTTCTTTTGAGTAGCTGTCTTTTGGGATCGCTGCGTCTTTGGGGTTTACCTCAAGGGGATTTAATTTTATGTATTTTTTTTTGTTTGTTTTAAATCTGAACTTTTCTCATGCTGGTTCTGTCTGGGGTCTTGACTTGCAGCTCCCTGTGGGTGGGTATTTACCATCGAGGAATTGCTTGATATTCCCAATTGGTTTTGTTCTTCCAAGCTATCCAAATCCGTCGTTGTCCAAGATGCCTCTGGGCCACGCTTCCTCTTCGAGTACATTCAATTATTTTGTCATTAGAGGCAAATATCTGGCACAGACGTGTTCAGGTCCTGCTCTTAGAAGGGCAAACAGGCGTAATTTAACACACTACGATTTCAGTGTGACTATTCCAGCCATAAAACCCAGCTCCTACACAGGTCTTTGCATTGACGTCAGCAGCGGCAGCAGCTGGAGCCGGGGCTCCTCCTGCCTCGAGATTTCGGATCGCTAACTTCATTCCCAAACCCACAGAGGGAAATTAAACCAAAACTGAGCAAGCTGGTTAGCTCAGCCACTAAATTGGAAGAGTAGATGGTTTTGCCTTTTTTTAAAGCCAGTATTGATCATAGGCTGCATCCAGAGCAGCGTGGGCAGCAGGTGGAGGGAGGGGATTCTGCCCCACTCTCCTGAGACCCCACCTGCAGTGCTGCCTCCAGCGGTGGGGCCACCAACAGCAGAAGGACATGGACCTAC
>NW_010305203.1:0-890 GCF_000700745.2 Antrostomus carolinensis | reverse complement strand
CTGCTGGCAGGGGGGTTGGAACTGGATGAGCTTTAAGGTCCCTTCCAGCCCAATATGGTTCTATGATTGATAACTGTCTGGGTGTGTCTTGATGCCATGAGAAGAGGTGACCCTCTTGGCTGATGCTAAAGAGCAATGTTCTGCACTTTTCCAGTAAGTCAAGGAACGCCCTATAACCCCGACGGGCAGCCAATGGGAGGTTTTGTGATGGACGGCCAGCAACACATGGGCATCCGAGCACCAGGTAAGTCCCCAGGGGAGCATCACCCACCAATGGGTGACCTGGTCACAGGTAACCACACCTCCACCCTCTGCCATCGTCTCAGCTCCTGCCTTGCCTCGCCTCGCCTGTCTCCTGCCTGCCTTCAACGCCGCCCGGGCAAACCAGGCGTCTTCTCGCCCGAGTGGTCCCGCACCCTCTGCCATGCTGCATTTTGGAAAGGGGCTTTTGGCACTATCTGTTGACTTTGCTCATTCTCTGGCATCTTCTCGGATTTTTATCTCCCTCTAGGACCTATGAGTGGAATGGGCATGAATATGGGCATGGAGGGGCAGTGGCACTACATGTAACCTTCACCTAGGTACCCAATGGCAAAGCCAGGGGGAAGTAAGTACCAACGGGGTCTTTGTTCTCATTTTGTCCGAGGGATATTTGTTTCCTTGCATTTCCCCATGTTCTCCCTGCCCATAGCCTCATGCTTCTTCCTTCCTTTCCATCCCTCCATCCATCCATCCATCCCTCCATCCATCCATCCATCCTACGCCTGGGCTCCTTTGGGTTTCTCTCTCCCTGCGGTTGAGCGTGAGCTTCCCAAGCTGCCAAACCTCCCTCCCCGGCTTTACGCGCGCGCGTACCGCGCCATACGTTGAGGCCGCCGCCGTCCATCGCC
>NW_010305202.1:0-504 GCF_000700745.2 Antrostomus carolinensis | reverse complement strand
AAGGTTAGTCTTAGGGTTAGGGCTAGAGTTGTTGGGGTTATAAATAGGGTTAGGATTAGGATTAGAGTTAGGTTTTGTTAGGGTTTGTTTGCTTAGGGTTAAGGTTAGGATTAAGGTTAGGGCTAGAGTTGTTGGGGTTATAAATAGGGTTAGGATTAGGATTAGAGTTAGGTTTTGTTAGGGTTTGTTTGCTTAGGGTTAAGGTTAGGATTAAGGTTAGGGCTAGAGTTGTTGGGGTTATAAATAGGGTTAGGATTAGGATTAGAGTTAGGTTTTGTTAGGGTTTGTTTGCTTAGGGTTAAGGTTAGGATTAAGGTTAGGGCTAGAGTTGTTAGGATTAGGTTTAGGGTTACGTTTAGGGTTATAGTTAGGGTTAAGGTTAGGGTTAGGGTTGCTTAGTGTTAGGGTTAATGTTAGGGTTAGTGTCAGGTTTATGGTTTTAATTAGGGTTAGGGTTAGAGTCAGCGTTTGGTTTAGGGTTAAGGTGAGGGTTAGGGTTAGGGT
>NW_010305201.1:0-29830 GCF_000700745.2 Antrostomus carolinensis | reverse complement strand
AGGGTGAATCCACCCAAACCACCACAGTTATCAATGTTTTTCTCATAAGGAATCCCATGCTGAAACCAAGACACAGTGGCTATTCTAGCTACTAAAAAGAAAACTCACTTTTTCAGCTAAAAACTGGGAAGACACCCATCAATGGCTCAGCTGATGCTTCTCCCCCTTGCAGCACTCAGACCCACACCTGGAAGTCCCTGTCCCCTCCCCAGCCCTACCACCCTCAGCATTATCAGCATGGCCCTGATGCAAGGGGTGAATCAACATTTCACAGAATCACAGAATGTTGGGGATTGGAAGGGACCTCGAAAGATCATCCAGTCAAACCCCCCTGCAGGAGCAGGAATCCCCCTGCCGGAGCAGGAATTTCCTGCCACTTTGCTATACAGTGAGCCACAGACAGTTTATTTCATCTGGAATTTGGGTTTTAAAACCTCCAGGAGATTGGGGCTGTCATGAAAGATGTATCCCCATCGATGAGTGCATGATTCAGTCATTAGAGCTAGAGAATGGAAAAAGAAATGCCAGCTCAGGGATGTAATTTGGCTCCATGGAGATACCTAAGCCTTGTCTGCACTAATACTTGTAGCGATAGATATTAAACTGGTTCATGTAGACATGGCCCTGAAGGGCAAGAAGACAACTTCACATCTCTCTTTTTAGCCTCTCTCTCCTTTTAAGTCAAGCTTTTTTCAGATTTCAGGTGTAGTGTGTTTTTACTGCTGTTTATGTTATGCCATGTCCTGGAGGTCCTCCCTTGCGTGGCAAGAGCCACGCACACATTTAGGGAGGGAGATCAACAGGGAAGAGTTTAAAATCTATGTAGACACAACAGGAAAAGGAAGTATTTCTTCATCTCACAAAGCAAAAGGTTGGCTCAGGGTTGTGGTGGGTTAAATTCAGATGGGATGTGGCTGTGGTCCCCAGTGTTCCTCTCTGTGGAGAGCTCTGTTTGGTGGTGGGACCTGCTGCTTGAGAAGCAGCCACTTACTAGTATATGACCAATGCATGCAGCATCTACCTCCCTGCTAGTCCCCCCTTACCTCAACATACCTGCCTATAAAATGCCTGACTTAATCCACCTGTGTTTCTGGAGTAGCATCCCAGGGCAGAAAGAAAAGGCTTGTCTGTGCTATCGGTGGCCAGAGACAGAACAGGAGCTTGCCTGTCCTAAAGCAAAATCTGGTGTTTTGCCACAAAAATCTCAGGAAACAGCTTTTCCAATCCAGTGAGTTCATCTCTTCTGCAATCTGTTCAGGGAGAGGCATCCACAGCTTCTGCCTGGCAGGTGGGTCTCATCCTGCTACAGAGCACTGATGCTTTGGCTTCATTATTTTTCAAGATGAAAAGGCTTTTATGCAGTCATTCTGAATAACAATCACTGTGTCACAAACCCTTGTCATCATCCAAGCTAGCCTTTAAAGAACCAAATGCTTTGCCTATTGTCTTTGTAGGTAAAACAAAAAGAAGTGGCATCTTTCCATGACCTTCCAAGGAAAATCTCCATGAGTTGCTGCTCAAGTGGCATCTCAGATGAGAGCTTTCTTGCGAGCCTGGCTCCCCAGAGGTTTGGGAGCTGTGCATCTGATCAGGCTCTCTGCGACGTCAGATTAATACTGTCAAACATAATGAAGGGAGGAAAAAAGAAATAAAGCAGAGTCAATAGGGGTGAGCTGGATCAAGCTGAGTCTAATTCAGGAGATGAGTGTGTCTGTCTCATGGTGGGCTTTTTGCATTTTGTGTCATTTAAAAATGCACTGTTCAAATCTTGTTTCTTCCACAGTCTTCACGGGAGAAATGGGCCCCAGCTCCTTTGGTCACGCACAGGACTGAATGTGCATCCACATTACAAAGGTTTTTGCATCTGGAATCCTGTCGTGCCCAGATTAGAAGGTCTCCAAAGCACAAAAGTCTCATGGTTTCTCTTCTAGGTTGGGCCCATTTCCAAGGTAAATGCAAGTATTTGCTGACAGGCTGTGGAAATGAATGCCTTCCCCACTCTGGGGAAGAGGAGAGAGGTCTGGAGAAATATTATTACAAATTCCTGACTTGAATGATTCCTCTTGTCTTTTCTAGGGGCTGTACCCCCAGCAGGACAGCAGTGAGTGATTTCAGTGGTGCATTAGCAGTGAGACTAGTATGTCAGGTATTCTTCCCAGCAGGACTTTATTCTGAAGGATCATTTCTTTTAATTGCATCCTTTCCATTTTTGGTGACAGCTTCCCAAGTGAAAAATGGACTGTGAGGAAACCTTGGGCCATCCTGTCTCCACTGTGTGTTGGCTGAAAAGAAAATTTGCCCACCTGATTTGCCCCTGCTTGACAATGTGACTGGGCAAGAGCTATTTCCTCCTTGCTAGGACACCAGAGTTCTCCTGGTGGCTTGGAGCAAGGATGAAGAATCCTGGAAAAGCTGCAGTCATGATCTATGCTTTATTAGTACAACCACCAAGGCACCAGAATCCATTTTATCTCCCTTATCTAAGCTACTGAACATCCTTTTCAGTAAAGGAGAGAAAAAGTCCCACAAGCTCTCCTAGAATGACGTTAAGTCTGCACATGAGGAACCTGAAGTGATGTCTTCATAGTTTTTCTCCCAAGAGTTTAGAAGCAGTGTAGAAAGTAACTTGGAAATACCAAGGGGAAGGTGGGGAGAGAGAGGTGTTGGTTTGGTACAGGTCAAGGCTCAGATCACCTCCTGCCCAGGTCAGATCAATGTGTGTGCTCTGAATTTGAGGGTACTCCCAGGAGCTGAATTCCAGGTCCTCTGGAGGTTCGAAGGCGTTGGGTATGCAGCAGGCCAGCTCTTCTGTTGGTGGCTATGGCCTTGCCTTAGCTGAAGCTGTGTGGTCTGTGGGGTTTTAGGTAAGATGTGAAGTGTGCTGGTGAGCTCTGGATGTGTGCCTGGTCACTACACCACTCCTGGACCTGTTCTCAGCAGACACGGTCTGAAGTCCAAAGAGCAGAGCAGCTCCAATGACCAAGCTGGCATTTACATGCCTCTGCTGAGGGTGAAGGCTGGTATGACTGCAGGGCACTCAGGCTTCCAGTCTTCTCCCCACCATCACTGGTGTCTGGGTTAAACACCAGCCCTCATGGGTAATTGGGTGACATAACACCTTGGCCACCTTGCTCAGCACATTCTGTTGGGTGGTAAACTGCTACCACAACTTCACACACAATGTTTGGGTGGCATTCAGCCTCAGAAGGAGAGCGGTGCTGACTTGCTGCTGTTTGGTGTCATCTTCCAGCTCCATGCATGAGCTCTCCACCATAACTTCAAGGTCACTGTATAACCCTGAGTGAGCCTTTGGTTTTCCCACACTTTACCCCTCAAAAAAAAACCCAACAAAAAAATCAAAAGCAAAACCCCAAACATTTGTTCATTTGGATTCTTTGGCAACTCTATGAAATGTTTTTAGATTATAATGAGATCCTGGAAGCCACTCCAACAGCAACAGGTTTGGTCCATTCTCCTCTGAATAAATAATCTCTGATGTTAGTGCATATGGCATATCAAAGCAATTTGGAGTGATATGTCAAATATATTCTGTATTGATCATCCCTTACCTGTAAACCTGGTGAAAAAGTACACACAAACTATTTGATGGTTTTCCTTCAAATCAAACAAACCCCTTGTCTCCGTGGTCCTATTATCTCCTCTTATTAAGTATGTTTTCATGCTGTGCCTTTTTTTGTGCCCACAGTCAATAACAATTTAAATGATACTCTTTGATGCCCTTTGTTCACATCATTTATTTCCATCTCTTTATCTGATTTTGCCAACAGGACCTAATTTGAAAGAGGCTGCAGTTCAGCGGCAGGAGGGATTTAAACACTGTTAAGACTGACATTTTCCCTCATCTCGCATCCCGTGGGGTACCTGATTGCAATTTTATAATACACCAGAGGTCTTGCCATCAGAAGATACAGACTTACAGTAACAGCAACTAATTTAAAAAAGATCTCCAGTGCATCAGTGTCTGGGGCTGGTTTACACAGACTAATTAATCCTTATTTGACCTGAATTAACTCTTAATCTGTGTGAAATGAAAAAGCTTTACTGGGATACAGAAAATTTTAAAAGATGGAAAATCCTTTTGGAACAGGAGGTTTCTGCAGCTGGGTGACTTGTGGATTAAAATACTTGTTGGCTGCTGCTGTAGAAAATTAACCATTTCATTTTTTTCTATTGCCACACCCATGTTACTAACCAGAAGATACAGGAGAGAAGACTTTTTGCCACCAGCAGCTGCTGTCACTTAGTAAGTGGTGCGGAAGCAGAGCAGACCAGTCATCCTTGCTGTTTCCTGATGATATCTTCAGTTTATCAAAGAAATCTGCATGATGGCATGAAGGGAAAAAATTGTTTTGGGGCAGACGTTCCCCTTGGGTGTCTTCAAATTGCACAGTGTCCAGGTCAGACGTGGCTTCTCTGCTTCTTGGGAGCAGTTGCTGAGGACTGCAGAGGTGAGCACCAGGTAAATATGGAAGGATCATAGTGGATGCTCCCTATGAAGCCTACTCAAAAGTGGAGAGATGTCCCCACTCCATATATTTGTGACAGGGGGACTGGGGAACATGTTTCCCTGGACAGGGGAACTTATACAGTTTGGAAAAAAACTTTCAAGCTCAAAGTTGCTCTATGGACAAGATCAATCAGATGTCCTCTCATGCCTTGGATGGCTCTACCAGAGCACGGGATGAGCAAAGGGCTCACCCAAGATGATATCAAGAACATGATGGGATGAATACATCCCTGGCCACAGCACACCCTGATGCAGGGGCTAAGGGGGATGTGCTGGGTTGGAAGTGATGTTTGGAGACCAGAGCTGGAGCCAGGACGATGTCAAGGCCACTCTGAATGTGTGAAAATTTTCATTGCTGAGACCTGGGCAGATCTTGTTCAGCATTCATGGACATGTTAGGGACTAGCATTCATTTTGGAAAGCTGTGGAAAAAATAAATGGCTGGAGAAGGTTAGACATGCAGATGTAATCTGGCACCTTGGTTAAGTTTTGTGGTGTGTTGTGCCAAATGCTTCTGCCTGTGGAGATGGAGTTTCCTTCAAAGCTTACCCCTGTTTTGCTCTTGTCTGTATTTCATTGCACAAAGACAGTCAAGAGATGGGAGGGAGACCAGAAGACTGTCTGTAATGTGGTGATGAGCCAGGTAGGTCAAGTGAGACATCTCTCCCAGCACCAGGAAGGCACCAACTTACTTTTCTCCTTTATTCTTGGCACACACACACTTTTCTTTTTTTCCAACCCTGCTTACCTATTATTTATTCTCTTTGAAACTGCAGCCAGTGTAGGACCACCACACCTTATCAACATACCTAAAACAAAGGGCGGGATCCTTATCTTCAATTCCTGAGGTGTGGACGTGCCCAAAGTCACCCAAGATACCTAAGGAAGAAGCATGGTGTATAGTAGGACCTTCCCTGCCATCTGCAGTAACGTCGCTGTGAATGTCGTTATTATTGCATTAAATGTCCACTGCCCCAGCCACAGCAGAGAGGCATTTAAAAAGAAGCCACCACATTACAGAGAATAAATGTCACCCTCTCAAATCAGCAAGCTGTCGATGGCTTGAGGTAACCATCTAAAGGTTATCCAGAGCTACTTGTATCTCTATTTTCAATTACCCCCACTTGTTGGCTTTGAAGTCTTTAGTATGGAAAATAAATCATAGCTCAGGCACTGCTGAATGATGGAATAGCACATTGAGGTGACAGTCTCAGAAGATCACAAGATTATAGTGATAAGGGTCTAGTTTTAAAATGTTTACCATTTCCCAGTTGGATCTTTGACCTCGGACTGCATTAATGTTGTGCCATTTTTAGGTCTAATGCCAATCTCTGTCTTGCAACGTATCATCATTTTAATGCTTGATTTACACTCCGAATTATGGTAATTTATTGTAATACTGTGATTTGACCTTTTCAGTATTTCCTGTTTTTATTGGCTAGATGTTTCATCCCTTTCCCCAGAGGTTAGCAGGACTTTGGGGGGGAGCAAAGGAGATGAGTGAGCCTATGAAAGCACGTAGTGCTGAAAAGGGCAAAATGCAAGAGCATCCTGCTAATTCAGGAACTGGGGATGCCATGGAAATTTAAAGGTGATGTTTGTGACAAACCCCACGCCAAGAACACAGGTGACATGTTTTCAGCCTTATAAATGAAAGGACATCTTTGGGAATGGCTGAAGTGATGTCTGTGAACCTCCACGTGTGAAGGCTCGTTGTGCCTGCATGGTGCCAGCCTGCATCTTGCCAGCATGGAGGTTGCCATCACAGTTTGAAGCTGGTATTTATGTTTCTAGCACAGTGAAATTCCCTTGAGATTGGATGGGTCTGGTTTTAGAGGAAATCAGCTTTGGGAATTGGAGTGTACCCTGATGCCAGAGCAGAAATTTAAAAGGCCAAGATGGAAAGTGAAAATATAATCCTAATTGTTTCTCATTTTATTGCCCTCTGCCCAGAAATGTTACTTCTCTAAGGATTTGAGGCATACGATGAAAAAAGAAAGTGATAGTTTACTATTAAAAAAAAAAAAAAATCCAGAAACACTAATCCCTGCAACAAAAAGCTTTGATAAAAGCAAAGCTGAGCCTGAGGGTGATGCTGCTTCTTCACCCTGTTCTTCAGTGTCATGTTTGTTCCAGAGGACCCAGCTTTTCCTTTCTGTTTTGGAGTGGTTTTTTGAGCTTTTTTGTTGTTTTGTTTTGTTTTTTAAGGACTGCCCTTCAGCAATCCTTTTGAAATAAGTATTTGTGCCTGGATGTGGGAAGGAACAGCAAAAGCAAGCAGACAGCTCTTCTAATGGCCACGTTGCCTTTCTGGGAGCAGCATCTTCAGTCTTTGCTCTCAAGGAGTGGGAAAGCACTGCAGAGTCAGGCTGGGACACGAGCCCTCCAAAAGGCATTTTGGAACTTTTGCTAATAAGGGTTCAGAGAAATATGGGTCCGATCCTACCCCAGAGGGGTGGTGGATGCTGTTAAAAAGCTTTAATGGGAAAAAAGAACAGAAAAATAAAGAAGCAAAACAGGTACTGAGACTCTCTTACCCTAAAGTGAGGGAAGGGTGTTACTGAAGCTACTGCAAGCAGGACGTGTTGGAAACACGAGGGGACTGTACCCATCTCCTTGGGTTTGTACAGCTCCAGGCACCATGAGGACCTGGTACCTTCCCTGGGTACTTCTGCTGCACCAATCATGAATTATAGAAGCATGAGTTTTGTCCCAAACTAGAAGCAAAGCTAATAAATGTGTCTGGAGAAGGCATGATCCCAGCTTAGTCCTGCTTAAATGTGCAGACCAAGGGAGTGCAACAGCCAGGACTGCAGCTGGTGCACAAAGCAGGCTGGTCCTGCTGTGATGTGGAACTATAGGTTGGCCAGAGAAGCTGTGGCTGCTCCTCCCTGGAAGTGTTGAAGGCCAGGCTGGATGAGGCTTTGAGCAACCTGGTCTAGTGGAAGGTGTCCCTGATGATGGGAGAGGGGTTGGAACTGGATCATCTTTAAGGTTCCTTCCAACCCAAACCAGTCTGTGATTCTGTTATCCTACTGACCCTGAGGCAGCAGATGTAGGCCAATGTGGTGGATGAACCATGGCATTAAGGGAGACCATAAAATGTATATTGCGCACAGATGAAATTTTATTTTCAGGTGATTTGTTTTCTCTTGAGCCATCCAACTCATCTCGACTGAAGAGTTAATTTATGGTGTTTACCCAAAGTGATCAGTCCAGGGCAGGAGATGGGGTGTAGTTTCCTGGTAAAAGGTCTCCCATCAGCTTTCGCTGGTGGACATGCAATTCTTCTTGCTCTGTATCTGCACCAGATGTTTTATAACAGGCAAACATCCATCCTCTCCCATTCATCCCAAAGGCCATTTCCATTACCCTTTAGTTGGGTTGACTAGAAATAACAAAGCTTCCCAGTGCTGAGCTTTGGTAAAATACTCTGAGTATCTCACAGGATGTGACTTACTCCTAACTCTAGGGAGCACTTTGTACCTCACAGGCAATGTTTTATTTCCTTGTCTCTAATAGAATTGTACTCCCAGAAGCTGAATTTGTCCTGTGGCATTTCCCTTGCCCATGACAGTTACACAGTGCCTGGGTTTTAGCTGGCACTTTTTAACAAGTCATGCCCCAGGTTTCAAAACTGGTAGGAGTTTAGTGCCTCCGAGAATTCTGCCCCTCTGTTAAATCTGGTTAAAATTGCCCACGGCTCACCTCTCATAAAGTGTAATGGTACCTATGGACTGATCCCTTAAACATTTGTCTTTTTACCTGAGAGAACTAAACCAAAAATTATCTTAATTCAGAGCACACCAAAGCCCTTGAAGGAGCTTGCTTTTATCTGACCGTTTCTGCCCTATAAAGCATATTTTGGACTTGCTCTGCATAAGAGCGTATGGCAGGAAGTAAAGGCAGTGGGTGGAGCGCAGGATCCAAGTTATTTTCACTGATTTCCTGGATTATTTGAGACAAGCTTCTTGCATTTTGATGTTTGTTTGCCTGAACTATATCCAAACCAACAGCCAGCTGGGATTTGTTACATCACTCGTGTTTGCACAAGTCCCATGGGGTCCTGGTTTAGGACTTTATGAGAAATTTGCTGGTAAAAAAAAAATGGAAGCAACTGGGAATTTTAGATAAAGACAGCTGTTCTGTAGGTCCTTATCACTGTCCTCATAGATGGGCAGGCTGTATCTAGAGCATGACTAACTAAATACAGTAGATGTGTACTATAATGGTGGGCTGGCAAAATCCTTGCCTGTTGGAAGGAAAGCTGAACCAGAGGTGGGTATGCCTGAGTTGTCAGCTTTATAAGCAGTCTTTAAAAAAAAAAAAAAAACCCTCCATGAAGTGTGATTTTATTGTATGTTTTCAATCCATTCAGCCAATTCTACAGCGATACACCCAGAAGTACACAGGCTAGACGCCTGCTTTGTACGTATGATCACCTTCATTAGTTTGATGTGCAAATGGTTACTTAGAAATCCTAATAACTGTGGTGAGTGGTTTCAAAGGACTCCGCACACAGGCGTGTAGCTCTGTGAACTTATTGTGTACACTGAAGCCTTTGAACACGGCTCCTTTTAAGTGGCGACTTGCATCCTCTCACTGAACTGGGATTTTTGCACAAATATTTTTTTTAAATAATTGTTTTAACATTTTCATGCTTGCTTTTAAAGTAGATCATCCTCTGTGATCACGGACAATGGAAATGATTGTTCAGCGGTCTCTTACTCTAATCGAGTCAATTTGCTTTGCTGGGATTTCCCTCTCCCCTGTATTCAGAGCTCAGAGTGGTAGGACCAAACAGAGTGAAGCGGATCTAATTAACTTCTCTCAAGGGTATTGACAGTCTGCAAAGGAAGAGGAAAGCAATGAGGAATACATTATGAGAGCCTATTCATTGCCAGCTCACACACAGTAGCACATCTTCCTCTTGCAAAACCAGAGTCTACATAAATTTCCGTATTTGATTGTGTTTCCTGTTGCATAAAGGCACCAGTGGCTCTGTGAACTCCTATGGTTTCCGAAGACAGAAAGTTAAAAGGAAATAAAGCAAAAGCGCTTTGTAGAAACAGTGGAAATTAGAAATTCATAATTAGCCCTCATTCGTTAGGAGGATGAAAAGTGAAATGTAAAGTAGGTTGATGTATTATCTTCTCTCATTTAAGGTGTAGCCATGTGCAGATACAGAAAACGAGCCTGACTGAAGATCAGGTGCTACCTTCATCTCCCATGAACAACAGCAAGGACTTCACATCCACGCAAGGCAAGCCCAACATTTGGAAAATAGTGTTAACACAAGAAGCTGGTGCAATACAGGATCTGGCAGGGAGCTCCTGCTGATGGGAGTGGGTGCAAGGAGGGAGAGCTGTCTGGCCTGGAGCCACCACCACCACCAGCTTGGCTGGACATGGGGACAGGAGCCAGACTCCTCTGATTCCCACCCACTTAGCTCTGAGTGTTACTAAAGACCAAAATGTAAGTGTAACTTAAATTACAGCCAAACCATTGTGTGCCTCAGTTTCCCCAATGGAAACTGCAGAGTGAGTAACGATGTGCAGACACTCAAGGGTTTAGCACGCAGAAGTTGACCTACAGTCTCTTGTAATTAACTTCTCGCTAGAAACTGATGTCAGCTGGATGCAGGATAGATAAAAATGCCCATTTGTGTGCCATGGTGATAAGAACGTGGATAGGAGTGTCCCTGTGGTGAGATATGCAGCATACTTGTGCACAGCAGTAGCCCTCATCTCCAAGAGTGTGTTTTCCAGAGAATTTCTTGTGGAAGTGGCTACAAAGGTCACCTGGGGCTAATGAGAATCTGTGTTTGTCTGTAATTGAAAAGTTATTGTCACCCACTCACACAAACTGAGAAGGACTTTCCTGGTATCCTTGAAACCCTGGTGGGACGATGTACTTGCAAGACCTGCAGTTTCCTCCAGCTGTAGCATTGTCATAGGGTCACCTCTGCTTTGGAGACCTGGACTTCTCAAGGAATGGAGGGAAACTGAAATATGGTTATTTTTTACACTACAAAGGAACCTTTACACCTCTCTCTTCTGAAGCATTAAGAAGTTAGTAACTCTTCTGACCATCGTACTAAGATGACAGAAACAAAGATGGTGTGTCAGGCCAGCCAAGGTAACTTGCAAACATCTGGGAGCTATTTTCAGATGTCAGAAGTTAACAAGGTGCTGGCTCTTCTGCTAAATTGAAATCCTTTCTGAACATCCTTGCTTCTGACGCAATCTATTGATTGTCATCTTTATTATACCGTGTGCAAATAAATACATAATAGCATCTTGCCAAAAGGTATTGCCATTCAAATTGTACCCATCATCTGTATGTCTGATGGAATCTCCCTGTCCCCTGATGAATACATTTCCCTACCAATTTCTGCAGGACGAGAGCCCTGCTCTTGCAATTCTTTCAGCAGTAGGGTTGCAGATGTGATGTGCCTTTTGAAGGGGGAGAGGCTCAGTGGTGGGGAAGGAAGAGGGAAGGGACATTGTCAACACCTGTGTCAGCACAACATCAAATCAGATTACAAGAGACATTAGTACAACCTGAGCAGAATAACTCTCTTCTGGGCACAGCTGTGAGCAACATCAGTGCTCTCAAAATATGTTGCTGGTGCAGCGTTACCTGTTTAACAACAGGATGTTTCACAAGCCTTTAAACTCCGCTGTGTCTTAACACCTTCTTTTAGGAAGGCCAAGCTGGGTACTAGTGAGCTTCAGCTGTTGCATTGCTGTGGTCCTCCTACATTACACCATGCTTGTGAGGGTTCAGGGTGCCTCTGGACCTCCTAGCTGTGTTGGGTGATGTTCTGCTCTGCAGCCCCATGGGGCTGTTGCAAAGATCAGTAAGAGCTTTGCTCGGGCAGTAGAAAAGCAGGAATCATTCACACTGGGATGTGGAGAGGAGCAATGAATTGAGGGAGCTGCCTGGTGTTAGTGCAGCAGAGCATTTGGCTGGAGGGTGCTTCAGTGAGGTGATGGAAGGCAGCCCCTGCCCTGCACTAGATCTCCTCACTCACCAAGATGTAGGAGATGGAGCCCTTGGCAGTAACTGCCTCGCTCTGCGTCTCTACCACCAAAACCAGTGCCTGGGAAAACACTCAGAGCAAGAGTTTTCTCAAAGGACAAAGAGTTTTTTCAAAGGACAAAGGTAAATAGCATCAGATCATCCTCAATTACTTTTCCTAAACACATGCAAAACATATTTGCCATCAGCAAAGTGTTTTATGGTTCCCACCTTGTTCTAACTTGTTCGATAGCTTTTGCAGCTCCACCTGCAAAGGCAGCTGTGGTGGGACAGCCCTGCGAGTGGGTGATCACAGAGGCTGAGTTGTGACCCTTGGGATGGTTTAGTGACAACAGTGACTGGTGTTGGGAAGAAGCTTTGGGAAAAGATTGATATAATGATGGGGAAGGATGAAGCAGCTGCTGTGTTCCCTTCTGTGCTGAGATAAAGGGAGTCGTGAGCAGCAGCTTATGCCTGTGTGTGTTTATACCCTCCTCTCCTCCCTTCCCATGAGTGGTGTAAAATTAATCTAAGATACCTATAGCAGCAATAGTTATTAAATGCAATAATTACCTGTATGCTAAAGAACACCCTATTTACATTCAAATACATTCAGTTCAATACGTTGTGCCACTGCACTTAATAAATAGAGCAAAAGGTGGTTTATAGACCAGGGCTGTGCTTTTATCAGCTTTCCACTGCAGTCATCAATTAAATCATTAAATAATGAATGGATTGGCTCAGCTCTATTAAAGGATAATCTTCAGTCTCATATATTCTGTAATTTCTGCTGTGTGTGCTGGGAGTGTGCGTGCTCCTCTCTTTACTAGGCTGGGTGAGGTGCTGAGTAAAGCTGGAGTCTGCTGCATGCTGAGCTCCTCGGTTCCTGGGCAGCACGCAGAGCCACAGCCCCACTCTTCAGACTCTGTTTTAATAACAGTTTTGCCCCCAGCAACTCTTTGGATGCTTTTCCCCTACAGGAATTTAAATCCTAACAGCAGAACAAGCACGCTGGAGAATTGTACTCCTTCCTTTGCTGCCACTAAATGCAACGAGGTTTGGGGAGATCAGCACAGCGTGGGGATTTGTTGTGAAAGTCTTACAAGGTGCTTGGCCTTTTGTTGCCTCAGTTGCTCTTTGGGGTGAAGCAGGGTGAGCCGGGCTTCACAGAAGGGTTATAAGGAGAAATCAATGTTTCTAAGATGCTATTGGAGGTTACTGACTGGAGGCAGGTATGTTGTACCAAAGCTGAAAAATTAAATGCGTGTCCAGGGCTGCTCCAGGGCACAAAAGATGACACATGAGGGCCCAAGTGTGTGTCTGCAGGCTGAGAAATGGGGTGGTGGGAGACAGCCATGCAACATGCCAGCTCCAGGTGTGCCAAGGCAGCAGGAGCACGCTGGGCAGCACAGCCATACCAAGACTAACCACAGACACAGCTAAACCTGCCCAAGTGCTCAGGGACGTTCCCATCCCTGCTCACCTACTACTGTGAGAGGTTCCTGAGGGCACAGACTGATGGAAATTTGGATACCAAGCTCCCCTCGGTCCCCTAGGCTTATCCAGCTCCGCAGCTACAATCAGGCGGGCAGCCTTTTGGCTCAGTACAGGATTGATGCAGCAAAACCTGCCTGGGAGGAGACCAGTGCACCAAAGGTACATTTTAAAGAGCAAAACATTCATTTTTAGGATGATAACCCTCCTCCTCAGGAATCCTGTCATCTCCTGCTGAGTGAGCGAGAGCAATACCTGGCACTTGCTTGGCTGCCTTAATCGGACATCGCACTCCTGTTCCCATCCTCCGGTGCTTTGTAAAGCACTTGAGGTTGACTTGGCAGGGGGAAAGGTGTTTCTTAAAATGGAATTCTCCTGATCCTGTGCTTTAGAAAAGTTTCATTAATTAAATTGCAGTCGCCAAGAGAGAGGGTATTTTTCCTGGCAGTTAAATGGCTGGAAGAGCTGAGAACCCCAGGCAAAGCCAAAGGTATTTCATCCAGCAAGATGTTAACTGCCAGAAATACCCCAACAAGACAGAGTTATTGCTGTAATACGCTTAATAAAACATTCTGGTTTGCCTCTGGCACCATAGGCACTGGGAAGGCATGGAGACAACATCCCACTGTCTCTACATCTAATTCATCTCAGCAGGCAAAGAGAGCAGGAGGTGTGGGGCACTGCCACCCCTTACCCCATCTGGTCAGACCTCCGTGTACACCAGTGTGTTTCCATCAAGAGCAACGGGGAGGCAGGCCAGAGGAAACCAGTGTTTACTCAGCCTCTTAACACCTGTAAGTCCATGGAAGTGTTGTTTCTGATGCCAAAACTGGAGTGTACTTGAGCAGAAAACAGTCTCCTTTTGCAACTGCTGGTGTTTCTTGCAATATTCTCTCCGTCTTCTGTTTCTGCTGTGATAGTATCAAAGTGTCCTGTTGTTGTTAATTATAGAGAGCAAACAAAAAAGTGCTTTGCAATCCATCGTGGATTAACCCTGTGAGATGGGCTAGGACTATAATCTCTCTTTTTTAGTAGGAACTGGGCTGTGACCACACAGAGAGTCGGTAGTAAAACTGAATTAGTTTAGGCTTGCAAAGAAACTCTCTGCCACTTTGTGGGCAAAGCGAACTGTGAGGTTCAGCTGGATTCAAACTTTTCCCAGACATCCTCTATAACCCTGAGACCTCCCCCTTTTCCCTGCAAAAACAGGTTTAAAAAAAAAACAGTTTATGTCTTCCAGTTTTGCTCCCCTTCTTCTCTTCAGAGTGCAAACCCCATCAGAGAAGGGGTCTGGGTCTTATGTACCGCACAACCTGGTCCCCCCCTACACCCCACATCTTGCAGGGTGGAGCCAAACCAGCAGCCCCTGGGACTGCTTCAGACAACAGTCATGCCCGTGTGAGAGCAAGCCTTTATCAACCCACATCACACCAGAATTAATGGCTCCCTTAATAAAAGTGAGTGAGATCATCACTCTTGGCTTAATTCTTCCTTTTTATTGCCTTTTACATGTACAAGTAATGATCAGCTGCTTAAATATCTCTAAAGCCAACATTTAAGGACATGTTCAAATCTCTCGCTCTCTAATGAATGGCAGTGTCATTTCAGAGGGAGTTTTAGCACATTCCTGGATGAAAAGGAGAGGTTTCTTGTAGGATTGGTTCCACTGTTGTCTCCCATCCTTCAAGACTCCTGAAACAGGTCAAGTCCTGTTAAAACAGCAAGATGCACAGGTCCTGTGGCTGAGTGCTCAGGGCAGATACCACGTGCAGGTTTGAAGGAAAAGGCAAATGTCTCTGTGCCTGTCTACACAGTCTGTGTTAAAACAGGACCTTCACAAAGTTCCAGGCACAGCTTAAGAGATTCCTTGGATTTCCAAATCACCTTCCAAGAGAAGTCACCAGATTATGGACCGAAGGCTTTGTTTCCCCTTGTTCCCCAGAAGGATTTCTAAACACTGTGGGCTCTCCATTTGCCAACTCCATCCCATAATAAGCATCAGAATCAGCTTCAGATATTACTGAGATACTTAGACATACCAGAGCCTAAATGCAAATGAGACTCCATTGCTATGTGGCAGCACAGGTACAAAAATTAATAGTTTTCCTTTTTTTCACCTCCCATTAATCTGTGATGTGCATGAATCGTAATTAAGCTCATTTAGAGCCAGGCTTTGTGTGCAAAACACTAATATCAGCAACACAGTCATCCAGAGTAGCTCCGTTTGTCACCACAACAGTATGAGGGAGAAGCATATCCCACATAGCTCAAAGTGTCAGTGAGCAGTGCAGAGTTCAAATGCCCCTTTGAGGTGGAAGGTCGGGACGTAGTACTTCTCCAGACCTCTGGAGAAGATCTGGAAACCCTGTAGTGTTTTCACTGCAGCTCATCTTCCTGGCAGCCCCTACAAAAATCCCACTGAGGTTAATGAGTTTAATGAGATCGTTGCTTGGCATAGTATTAGCATCAGGTTAGGAAGCCCTGGAAATGTTTAGGGGTGTGAGCAGGATCCAGGCTACCCAAGGGCTAGGACTTGAGGCCACAGATGCAAAGCTCATCCTGCTTGGAGGGCAGGTAACACCAATGGAAAGTGGGTGTTAAACCTTCGTGCCATGTTAAATCATCTTGCAGAGCTTTGCTGCTGGAGAGGGAAGTGCTTGACTCTAGCCCCATTGGGTCAGCTACAACAGCTCATGGTAGAACCTCCCATGTTCAGGTGATGGGGACTTTAAGAGAAATCACGGAAAGGCTTCAGACTAGAGTGAGATTAATTAGTTGTTGATTGCTTGGGTTCTGCAGGCAGGGATGGAGGTGAAAACAGATCAGAAGCTCTGGTTCACTGTGTTGGTAGGAAAAGTGAGAAAGAAGATGGTTTTCAGTGAATTTCTACCAGCAGGCTTCTTAGAACAGTGAGTACCTGGAAGTTCATTTATTCTTTGGGAGGGTAAAGGAGGGGTTGAAGTATCTCCTTCCTTCCTATGAGAACCTTGTATACCAGACCCTGTCTGCTCTTACTGCGCTGCTTGTGGTCTCCAAGTTGTGCTGAACCTCTCGAATATGCTCAAGTTCAGTGAGCTGCCCTGGTGCAGGCAGGGATTTCATCCCTGGGCTTCCACAACTTGCAGTAGAAAAAGCAGCGAGGGGTTGCCAGCTCTGGGGGCTGCCTACATCCGCACTGCAAGGCTGATGCATCCCAGCTGGGTCCCAGCGCGACGCCGAGCCGCTCTGTGCGTGCAGGGGCCGTGGGGTTGGGATTTTGGGACATCTGGCAGCCCAGGCTGTGTGACATCTGGAAAATCAAGAGTTTGCCACCCAAAGTGGGGCTCAGCAGGTCTGGGATTTGATTCCTTGTCTGCGACCTTTCAGGGAGAGGTCTGGGAGGGAGGAATCTTTCCCTCCTCTGCTTTTGTAATTGTGGCGGTGAGTTTGCTGGGGCTGTGCTGGCTGAAGTGCTGACAATTTGGGAAGGCTACATTCTTCTAGGAGGGAAAAACTGGGAAAGTAGTTACATCTGTGAAGTCTCCAGCCTATCTTGGCTGCTAAAAGCACTAAGTGACAAAACCAAAACACACTCTGGTTTCAGATGCTGTGGGCTTCACCAGCTTGAAAAGGGGCCTCTTCCCATCATGGCTTGTGTGACAACCTCTGTGAGAATGAGAAAAGCTGGGGTGCAAGGCAGACTCTCACTTGCACTTGGGTTTATTTTGGTGTGAAAGACCACATCAGGTGCTGGCCGAGATCGAGGAATCGTGCTTGGAGAGTTTTTGTGGATGTGGAGATGCTTTGCTCCAGAGGAGCTCCTGGGACAGCCCTGCCAGTGCCCAGCAGTCATGGGTGTCTGAGCTCTGGTCTCCAGCAGCATGTGAACATTCTAATATTTAGTGTGGGATGCGTTGAGGTTCCCTTTGCACTGCCTCATCCCCTGCCCCTCCCTTTCATTGTCAGTCAGGGTGGATGCCCTGACCCTTGTTAGGGAACAGGAGCCCTCCAGGGCTATTGATTATTTAATGCTGCATTTCTTGGCTTTCTTTTTTTTCCTATTTATCTTTCTGCCATTTAGTGCCCCATGTTGAAGAAGTCCTTGATGTGTTGTCAAATCCCTCAATGACATCCTTGATTGAAATGTGTATCACCTGCCTGAGTAAACCTGGCTGACAGGGAAAGGCTTTCTGCTCCACAAAGAAGTGCCACAGCTGCTGCCTTCCATTCTGTGCCTTTCCAGCAGAACTCCAATGAATTGCTTAATTTCAAGCAAATTTGATAATAAGGTTGACGTGTCAAAAGTGATTACATTCCAGAGCGTTGTGTTACTTTATTTATTTAAGTAGAGAAACCATGTAGGATTTTATTTATTTTTATTTCCCCAAAAGAGGGACAAAAGCATTTGTTTCTTGCTGGCTGCTGGGGATGGCTGGGAACAAGGCTGCAGTTGATCTCCTCCTCACAGACCTTCTCAGGGGACTCTCTGTCCTGTGCACCCTGGCAAGGCAGGAATAGCATCAGCAGGCTCAGAACCTGGAGAAATTTCCATAAAAAGTATTGCCTGGGCCCCAATTTTTTTTTTTTCTCTGAGCATAAGCATTGAGGTGCTATTCTGCAAATGACCTTTGCAACCCTCCTGTGCGCCTTTAAGTTGCTTTAACCACGTGTGAAGCAGTGGTATTAATAATAATACTATTCACACCAGAGTCTCCTGGGCAGCTGAATGACAGTATGAATGTGGATTAATATTCCTTAGCCACAAGGGACTGGGAAGGAGCTGGTGGAAGCGTAGCTTGTGAAATTAATAATCACCACCCACTTGGAGGAAAAGGAATTGGATTATAGGGACTCCAAAATTAATAGTATCCTGGGCAGGCAGAGGCTATTGAAATATTCATTGGGCTCAGCTAACCGAGGACAGTAAGAAGCAGGGGAGGTGTGATGCATTATGTAGCCACGGGCCACGCTGAACCACCTTCCATGGCCACAGGGGCCGGTGCTCAGGAGCCGTGTCCTCTCCGCACGCCAGCAGCGTGGCACTAGTTGGGCAGAGGTATGTGGTTACTGATGGATATGTGGATATCCACTGATGAGTGCTGCTGGGTGTTCTTATACACAGCAAAAATCAAGCATCAAGAGATGCTCTTGGGCTGAAGCACAGGAAAACAGGGGGAGGAGGAGAAGTTGGGGTTTTGGATGCAAAGGGGTTTTTGGTAGGATGCCTGACCAAATCTTGAGGACTGTCTGTACAGAAACATTTTGATTTGAGCGTTTCTGTATGGCTGTGAGAGGCTGTGACTGCAGTGGGGTGTCGCTACTGTGGGACAGGGCATGAGCTTGAGTGTGCGAACAGGCTCCTCTGCTCCTGAGAACCATGTTCTGCCTGTGCCAGTGGGAGATGATAACTGACCTCACTGCCAAGCATGTGAAATTGGTGAGAAAAACAGTGAATTCACTGGTATCTCCCAAACAGTGTCCCCAAAAGTGGCCCTGGCCTCCCAGGACTGGCTAAATCCTGCAGCACTGGAGAGCTTGGGGAAGGCAAGTTCCAAAAAACCTTTTGCAGGGTTGGGGAAGCTGCTGCTGGTGGGGGGGAGCTGGATTCAGTTTAACTGGGTAAATGGCCTCCAGAAAAAACTCCTTTCAGGAGCTCTGCTGACAGACAGGCCTGGGGGTGGAGAGAGTGTTTCTATTCAAACAGCCACTCCCCTCCCTTGCCTCCAAAATCCTTATTTCTGGATTATTTTCATCAATGTGTGACCAGCAAGCTCTAGGGAGAGGGACCCAAGCTGCCTTTAAAAATCAGATCTCCAACAAACATGCATCTGGCATGAAGATGCCATTCTTAGCTCTAAAGAGGTTCACGAGGTTGTGTTGCTTTGGGGGGCAGCTGTCTGTAAAATAACACGTGTGCACATATGTGGGTGGGCAGAACGGCGATGGGCTGCCTGTGGGGTGCAGTGTGGCCTCCATCCATCCCCACTTCTACCCATCCCCACTTCTACCCATCCCCACCTCCATCCCTCCTTTCCAACACTCAGACAAGGGTGATAGCAGCTCCCATGGACTCTGCTGCCAGGAAAATGAGGTATATCTCTGCTCCTCAGAGGCTGATGGGACCCCCACATCTGGCAGCTGTGGGCCAGATGCCACCAAATGCCATCATGGAGGTGGCATGCTTGAAAAAGGAAAGTGTATATGGGAGAGCAAAGCCACCAGTAAATTAAAGTGGTTGTGCTGTTGAAGAGGGAGGCATTACCACTATGAGAGGATGTGAAAGTCCTGCAAGCTCATGTGAGTTGTGCTGCCAGCGTGCTGAATTACTCCTTGAGTGGGTATTTGAAAGAGTAGATCACTACAGGGGATCATTATTTAATCAGTTTGAATTAAAGATTCCCCAGCAATACGACACTGTGCATTTAAAAAAAAACAAAACCCAACTGTTAAGTGTGTTTTCCACAGCTCTCCTCTCCTTCCAGAAAACCACTTGGGTTTGATTTAATTCTGGCTAGAGGTAACCAAAGCACTTCAGTTAAAACCTGACCCCATAATGTCCAGGGGCCAACCCATCCTCCTTTCCTGGTGGAGGGAGTGTCTGGTGGTGGCACATCCAGAAAAGCTGCCATTGTATGTGGAAGAGCTGCTTGAAACTTCAGTGGTTTTGCAAAATACATCTCCTGTCTGTCCACCCAAACTGGTGTTAAGCCCCCATGAGTTTGCTGGTGTAGAGCTCTTGCTGGCCACAAGCTGGTGGATGGGTTTGTTTTGTGGTGTTCATAGTGGGGAACGAAACTCTGGATGTGACCCAATGCATGCTTAAAATCAGCAGGAGCCTTTCTAGCAAAGCAAGGTGTGTGTTGGTCCTGCTGGAGGTATCTCATGAGGTGTCATGAAACATCTCACTGGGAAGTGTCCAACAAGCTCCTGTTGAAAGCTTTGGTGAGAAGAGTCCTAAGGGACCTGGAGTGGTGTCCAATGGGTGCCTGTTCCTGTTTTTTTTTTTTTTTTTTTGCATTGATGGCTTTAAAAAAGGCATCCAGATGAGAATTATGAGGCTGGTTTAAAACAGCAAAGTTGCCTTGCCAACAAGACACGTCTGCTACATAAAAAATATGATGATGAGGGGATAAGATGACAGCTTTGTATCCCTAACGCTTTCATCCCAAGGTGCTTTTATGCAACTGCTAAATATTTAATTTCTTTTAACTTCCAGCCTTGGATATTTTTAGCAGGTGAAGATGCAAAAAGCCCTTTGCCCCACATGGATGGGGTGGGAGCACGTCAATGTGGAGCAGACACAGCCAGCATGGCCATCTGTCCCCCAGCTCCTCTAACACTTTCCACTCTTAGGATGCCATCCAGCTAAAAAGTGTTTTGTGGATTTAAGGTCTGGTTTAAACTCGGAGTTTACCTTTGTAGCTGTCTTTGATTAGGAGTTGAACTTGATCTGGAGAAAACATTTTGTGGCTTCTTTTCACCAGAAGAGCTGTGATTTCCTTGGGGTGGGATTTGGGCTGTTTTCCAGACCGGTGTGATGGAAGCAGTGCAGGTCCCGAGTGTGGGCAGATCATCAGCATTGGGTGCAGAGACACAGCCTGTTCTGGTGTCCTCTCCTGAATGGGTGGATGGTCCAAGCAGGGGCACTGGGAGACTTGCCTGTTGTCCCTGTCCAATTTTCCATGCTGTAAGCCCTGTCCCAGAGAGCACATATGTGACTTGACCTTTATATTGCAGCTGGTGGGAAAGGCAAAGTTCATCCATTTGAATCATGCTGGAAGTGAGGAAGGAGAGCTTTTCTTTTTCTCTGGCCTCCTTTCTTTCAAGCTTTTGTAAAAAAACAGTTGAAATGTCAAACCAGAAAATGTTATTGATGTGGCAGGTGTATTTTCTTCTTCAAAAATGGAAATTTTCCTCAAACTTCTTCAGCTTTAATGCTGCTAGTAATCATATTTTGCTTTTATTTTTTCCTGGTGGACCAAAGGCTGGAGTTGAGGTTGGCAAAGAGACCCTGCTGGGTGGGATGCTCTGCCAGGGCTGTCCTGCACCCACTGTAGCACTGGGGAGGAACAGGCAATGCAGGATGAGTCCTTTCATCCAACATGATGTGTCCATGTTAGATGAGGGTGATCATGTCCCAGGAATACCCACCCTCCCCCAGGCACTTACAGGTGATCGGTGGCAAAATCTGATAGAGCTCAGTATGCTATAGATGCTCAAAGTGAAATAAATCCCACTGCTGGAGTGATGCTGTGGATGTTTCAGATGCTGCTGAAGGAGCCCAGACATCCCTCTCCCTCCTTGGGTGCACCACTGAAACATCAACGCTTCCCAGGTCCCTTCAGCTGCACACCCAGAAACCACAACACCTGGAACCAGACTGCTTAAATACTTCTGGCCCTTGAGGTTTAATTGCAATTCTAGATAGTCAAAATCATTCCCAGCTGTCTGGTGTGCCTGAGGCTGTCCTACCCTGAGTGTCAACCAGAGCAGCTTGAGCTTTGTCACCTCCAGCACAGTTTTCCTGCACTGGGGCTGTTCAGCACCAGGCTACAGTGACTGGTGTCCAGTCCACATGGTTTGGGGCTGGATGGACCTTAGAACATCTCTATAACATACATACATGGTGTCCTCAACACAGCCAGGGGATTGCATTCAGCAAGGAACGAGGATGCCTGAGAGAGAGACAGGCTTCTGCTGTCTCAGACCTGGTGCTTTTTCAGAGCCATCTTGAGCAGAAACGAGAATGATAATGTAGTTGAAGTGGGTATTGTAGTTTATGAAGCTTTAAGTGAAGCTGGAGGCATGAACTATAACGCTCTTTCTCTGCTGTTGGGGAAAGGAAATGAGAAGGCAGGATGGTTAATTTTGGTACTAGCAAGTGAAGTAATAATAATAATAAAAGATCTCCAAAAAACCCCAAACCCAAACCATATGTGACCCAGAGAAGCCGGCTGCACTTCCCCATGGCACAGCTGTGGAGCTCAGTGCTTAAGCTAGCTGGGAGCCAAATCTCACAGGGAAATTTTCTCTTGTTCTGCTCTTTCTCTTCCCCGTCTCCCTTCAGCCCCCAGAAAATCCCTCTTTGATTTTTAAGCTGCAGGTAACTGCAATTAAGAGGCAAATTTCTGATCCTCCTTCTCACCCACACCCCAAGTTCACTGATTTTTTACTTCTGTTCCCTTTAACAGAGAAACTGCTCCTGATGTCCCAAGGCTGTGGGGGGTGATGAAAAGGCTCTTGCTGACCCAGCTGGGGCTGCATCAGGAGCTGTTCACCCCCTTAGGGCTCCCCTAACCCCAGATGTGAAAGTGTCTGTTGGAAATGAGGATTTAACACTTTATCTAAACCAAAACTTTGGGGAGAAGCAGTGTGAGGGAAGAAGAGGAAGCACCCAGAATGTCCAGGACTCTCCCACTTCTTAATGAAAAGCCCATGTAACATCATTGGTTGGTCACTCTGAATCGGAATGAAGTCAGTTTTACCTGTGCTACGTGCCTCCTGTTTCCTGGCTAGGACATCATACCACATTAGCACTGACTTTGTCCATCTGCCTGGGTGTCTCTCTGTCCCCAGCCCTGTTCCTGGTGCTCACACCTCAGTGCAGACACTGTCCTGGGGAGGATGTCATAGCTCATTAGGCAGGAGTGGGTGCAGTGATCTTTTTTTGCCAGACCAATAGTTATTGCTGACTTGTACCACTTCTTATGTTGTGATTTTTGGATCTTGCTGTTTCCTAAAAGAAAATCTATGGGTGAAACTCCCCACAACCAGCCAGAAAAGAGCATTCAGCTCTTCAGTGTCTTCTCAATGTGTGCTTGTAACTGTTTAATGCACCAGCTGAGTTAATATAGGTGGGTGAAAGGAAAATCTATCGGGTGTCTAAAATACTTGTAGAAACGGCCTTGAAGAGCAGCGTGCCAGGAGCATTCCCCCCACACCCCACCTCGTCTTTGAGGTTGCTGGTACCTCCACTTCAACACATGCCTAAGAATTACAGGAACATTGCTCACAGCAGAATCAGTTTTAAACCACTTAAAACTGTAACACAAAGCAAAGAGACTAAAGTCAGGAAGGCAAAAGCTACACAACTAATTAACACCAAATACACCCTCCTTATGCCAGGGACTCTCTGGGTTAAGGACTTGCTCTCTGACTGTCTTGTGCTCCAGCCTGTGCCCCCAGCAACCAGGCTAGGGTTTGGCTGCCCGCTGCAGGGATACTGGGACTGCAGGTCAGTCATGCAGGACGTGGTTCATTTTACAGGTACACTTTAGAAAGCAGGTTTGGGACCAGGATGTCCCACCAGATAAAGGGTAAGGGCCATGGGGTGCTTCAAAAAGGTATGATAAGGCCACGTAGTTGGCCAAGGAAAGCAAAACTGATTGGTCCCATGGCTTGGCAGGGCATGGTGGATGCTGTTGGTGTGAAATCAGAGCTTAAGCTCAGCTGTGCTGTTGGCCAAGTGTCACACAATGTCAGCCTGCTTTAGAGCATTGTAAAAACCTCCTCTTTCTGTAATCCTCTTTCAGTTTTTCTGCTACGTTTTCCATAGCTACTTCCATGCATCCGTGCAAACCTCTGCCAGCCCATGGGCAAGGACCAGCTCATGCCTCCAGCCATGTGTGTGTTGCTGCTCCACGGCCTTTGGTGTCCCCAAGCTGACCATCCTGGCCAAGGACCTGCCCTTGGTCCTTGGGGGCTCTCCCAACTAGGACACAAACAGTTAAGCAGCTCAAACTGCCTGCTCAGGAAAGCACTTTGTTTGCCCTGAAGGGGGGTGAGAAAAAAATCTGGAAAAAAGGACCTCTGGGAGATCTTGTAAGATTAAGCCAACATACCAAGCTGCTGAACAATGGTTGACATAGCGGGGCTCCACTCCCCGTCCCTCCCCCAGCTCCTATAGATCACAAACATATGCTCTGTGCATGCAGGCTCGCAGTCTTTTATTTCACTATGTTTCAGTTCCCGTCTATCGTCTCTTTTTCTTCCCCATGTGCCACAAAAGTTAATTTGAGAAAAAGGATAAAGTGTCACATTCTCTTGAGAAATGAACATGTAAATGGCCTGGAAGCAACATCATTTTTCTCTTTTTCTTTTTTTTCTTTTTTTTTTTTTTTTTTCCTTCTCTACTACAAAAGCAGAATTAAATCTGCTCTCCTGATCTACCGTTTCAATAGCTGCATCCCTGGTGTCAGGGAGGATGGAGGGGCCGGTGGTGGAGCAAAGCTTGGGGCAGGGGTTTGGGAGTTGTCCTACCCCCATCTCAATGCACAGGTGCTGCAGGGATGGGTGCTGCAGGGATGGGTGCTGCAGGGATGGGTGCTGCTGGGGTTGAGGACACAGTGTCCATGAAGGCTGGTGTCCTGTCCAGCTCTGTGCTGGGGAGTGAAGAGGACCTGGCTGGCTGGAAGCTCCCACCACTGGTCCCTCAGGGATGGGCAGTGGGAGCATGTCCATGCCCACCCTGGCACAGTAGATGTGTCGGTGGATGTGGATGCACCAAAATGAGCAGAGGGACGTGGTTCTGGCTTTCTGCAGCGCTTGGCTTTTGGGCTCATTGATGATGGGATGCATGAAGGTGCACTTACCACAAGGGGTTAAATGTGGGTGTCCTTTGCCTGTGCCTCCTACCAGCTAGAATAACAGAGAAGACAAAGATGAAGGTGTTTTATTTATCACTTTGGAAGGAGGGTTATCGTTTTGCAGTGACTTTGGGAATGGGAGGGTACAGGCACACATCAGAGGCTCCAATTATGCAGAGAAAAATACACAGCTCTAAAAAAAAAAAAATAACCCTCCTTAGAAAGACTTGAGCACTATAACAAAATATTAATGTTTAAAGATATTCCTTCTTAATATTTCAGGAAGCAATTGGAAGTCCCACAGTGTAGTTCATTCTACTTTTTAAATGGAAATATTTAACTTGGAGCAACAGAGCTCACATTGGCTCCAAGATAAACTTTCCTTGGCAGTTGCAGCTCATGTATAATGCTAAAAGCAGCTCCATCTTTGGGGTGGCATTTGTTTTTTTAGCTCATCTTGGAGAGCCAAGCTCCGAATTAAACCGAGGGCTTGAGCAGCTGCTATTTTGCCAACGAGTCCAGAAGCTTGTCTGTGGCCAGGGAGTGGGGGAGAAGGGCTGTCTGGAGTGGGAGGCAGGGTCTGTGCAGAAGGTCGGGCTAATTAAATCTGGAGAAGTCACTAGAGAGCCTGGTGTTTCTGCATATTATATCTTCAAAGCTTCCCTCGTGCAGGGCGCGATAAGAAGAGGGTCATCTTGACACTTTCATCTTCTCCTGAAAGGGTGAGTGTCGAGCTAAAGAAAGAAATAAATACATGTTGATTACACGAGGAGGGAGGGACAGAAATATCTGCCTGTTCAAACAGCTCATGTGTCTCCCACAGCTCCGTGTGCTCCTTCTGCTTATTAATAGTGGGATATCATTATTATTATCATTATTATTATTATTATTATCTGCCAATCAAGTGCTGGACCACTTGAACTCCTGTTTTCACGCGTACCCGCTGGCCTCTGATGTGAGTCAACTTTCACCAGCACTTGCACATCTCCCCACCTTCTACAGAAACATGGAAGTGGAAAAGTGTGTGCAGGGTGTGTGTCTTGTCCTGTGTTGGGGATTTGTTGAAGATCTGGAGCAGGTTGTCCCAGTACATGAGCATCTCTGTTTTGGTGTCACAGCTTATGAGTGTCTCTTTTCTACCCTTGGAAATACTCAGCTCCAGCAAGTTTATTTAACTGGGAGTACTTGATGTGTCTGAAAAATCTAAACCTGCAGTACAGATTTAGAGATTTATAGGAGGAAAAACCTTCCAGACTTCCCAGAGATCCTCAGTGCCATGTCCATGAGAGCCCAGATGCAGGCTCAGCACCCTGGGCCTGCAAAGCTGCCCTGCATTGCAGGAACATGAGGCTGGTGGCAGCCCTAAAACTCCAGAAAACTGGGTGAAAGTTTCCAGTGCTGGTTTTCTTTCTTAGAGATCATCTAGTGACTATTTTTTTTTTTTTCTAAGAGCCGCAGTTGCCAATGGAGATTTTGAAGCAGGTCCTAAGGCTGGAGGCTCATGTCTGGAGGGGGTTATTGTGGTGTGGTGGGTTGGGCAGTGGCTGGGGAAAGGCTGGTGACTCCAGAGGGGTTGATTTTGCACATACACACACTGGAATTAAACTCCCTTGAAGCCTAAAGGTTGCTGATCATTCTTTGATGGCCTGAGGAACAAAATTTAGTTGCTCCTGGTATTCACCTCAGTAAAAGAAAAAAGAAGTCACAGTGGTCTGCAGACTAAAACATGGTGTGAGCAGATCTTTCCTAACAGTTTGCTTAACCCCAAATCTTCTCAAAGAGTTGGGCTTGCCTTTTTTAGGGCTAATACAGCACATGAGCCTTCATATGGGGGAGTTACACCAAGTACTTACTCCTCAAGTCTTCACAAGAAGTCCCAGTAAGGCAGAAGGTGGCTTCTTCAGCTCTTCTGCTGCTGCTTGGGTGGAGGCACAGACCTGAGGACCAGTGCAAAGGCTGCTTGCAGGCTGCTGGGGAGCCGGATGCTCCAGCAAAATTACTAAATTCCTCTTTTTTGGCTCAGACATATAAACTTGGGAGTGGAAAATGAGGATACGTCTTGGGAAAGTCGGACACGCAGAAGCCATGGACAGCTTTCCACGTTGCTCTGGTTGGGTATGGTGCAGCAGCCGTGGCTTTGCCGGCGTCCCCGGCTCGTGTCAGTGGCTCGGAGGGCAGTGTGGGAGCATCACTGTGGGCCTGCCCGTTCCTCAACCTTGTCCCAAGGCACCTACAACTGCTACTGCAAGACGTGATATCAGGCTGGGTGATAATTATAGAGCGAAATGTCAGCCTCATTCACAGGAGCATCATTACTCATTAGCTAATTAGACATTAGCCATTCCAGCACTACTGTTAGTTGCTTTTTAAAAAGCCACTGGATATTAGGAAAGAGAAACACTTTGAAATTGCACTTATGATAGTAGGTTTGAAAGAGCAGGGAGTCCTCTGGTGCTTTCAGCATGTTAGAAAGCAATGACTGATTCACAAATACCTCTTTTTTTTTTTCCCAACTCAGAGGTGAGGAAAAGGGGAAATATGTGCATATTTCTGAATGTGTCCTATGGAAAAGAACATGATTTCATCCGGGCAAGGATGTGAACTCACACTGACTGGGGGTCTTGTTTAGGAATGGGACCAGTGAAAAGTTTGGCAGGGAAACTGCGCTTGACTGAGATCCATATTTCAACTTCAGTTTATATATTTGGTGAGGGAAAGTCTGCTTTCTGGGGATAACTTTAAGTTTTAATTAAAAAACCTGAACCTGTGAAGACTGAACTGGCTTTTGGTGGTTGCTCTAAACCTTCTCCTGATGCTTTTAGGATCACAGTTCACCTCTTCCTGGGGGAGAGGTCCAGGGCTGCTCTTCCCTACGCGGCAGCTCAGCAGGACCCACATCCCAGCATGGGTGAGTTGTCACTTTTGGGAACTTCACAGTAAAACGCTGTGTTTCCACTTCACTGTGAGTGGCCTGAACATGACAGTTCATAGGAGACTTTGTGGTTTCCTGCCTGTCTAGTACCGCACAAAAACCTCCACGGGCTTACTCTGAAACTCCCGAAAAGGAAAACTAGCAAAGATGGATGGGAGTGGAGAGCTCCTGGGAGGGCAGGTTTTGGCTGGGTTTCAATCCCAGGCTGCAGGCTAGCTAACCTATTCCCTTCAACACCAGATGCCTCTGAGCAAGAGCTACCTGTGACCATTCTCACTGGGGGTTTTTTTGCTTCAAATATCAGCTGCCAAAGCTCGTTGCCCCAAAAGGATGTTGCCATATCCTCATCCTCTCCATTCCTAGTAAGGACATAGGGCAGGAGGGAGACTCCTCTTCAAGAATCTAGAGCAGAGAATAAATGTGGTGTTTTTCCCCAACAGAATGGGGAAAAGGAGAAGATCCATATTTCTATAGATCTATCATCCATATGTAAAACTTGGGAATAAAAAGTAATTTTATGTACATTAGATAAGGGAGCCATGTTCTCCTTTTAAATGAAGCAAAGATTAAATTGCTCCCAATAGGATGACTCTTAATTCCTTCCATTTATATATTCTTGTTTTATTATGCTTGTGTGATAGCAGTGCTTTGTAAGGAAGACTGAACAGTTCATGTAATCAAAGAAGGTCCATAGGAGTGATTTGCCCGAGTTATCAATATTTCTGATGCTACTTTCTGGGTTATTTTCATTTATACGTCTCCATTGCTTCTTGGTGTTTCAGCTCTACGTTTAACAGGTCTGGGAGAAGCTTCTGCTCCTCTGCCTGCCACCATAACGGCAAATGAACGGTCTCCTGGCTGCCTCCTGACAGCCCCTTTCACTCCAAACTCAGCACATCACGTTTCCATTCACTGTATCTTCGTACCTCTCAGCCTGCAATTAAGAAGGAAATATGGCCCAGGCATGCTCCCCATGTTACGGCAGGGAGAAGGCTTTTTTATGGCAGGCAGTAAAAGCTTTGCAGCAACCAGGTTTACCAGTGATGCTGAGCACTAACGAAGCCCATGAGCTGCTCTGAGCTCACCAATATCCAAAATCCAGCATGTGCTACACTGTTGGCTACTGATGGTCCTGGCCCTGAGGCACTCACAAGCTTCAGCTGCACTTGGGCCATGATTTATCAGGTATTTATGCACATACGGGGTAGAGGAGAGTTAAAAATGGAAAGGCACAGACAACAGTGCCCAGCTGAAGTCAAGATTGAAGTCTGGAAATTAAGGGAGGTGCTACATGAGCAGGACATGTGCTGGCTTGGTGGCTTTGCAAGGCTTATCCTGCTTCTTCAGTGTGCAACACTGAAGGCTTTGGAGGGAGAGATGAAGGGTGTGAGTCCTTATTTCTGGCTAGTGGGCTATGGTTGCTTTGTTTTGAAAATGGCATATTTAAAACTAGGTGTGTGGAACTACTGTGAAACTGAATTCACAGTGCTTTAGGGAGATAACATGCAGAAGAAGGGCTGTGGTGGGTGTTACAGGAGCATTGAGCACCTACAGTGTGAACGCTCTCCAGAACAAACATGGAGAAGGGGCAGAGGGGAGAAGTAGCTGTAAATAGGAATGTTGGAGGCTGTAGCTCCTTGGGAGGGCAGGGCAGGGAGATGATGTGAAGCACACACTGGTGAGCAATGGCTTGGTGCCACATAAATTCCCAGGGCAGAGAGAGGATGCACTGTGTGGAAACAGCTCCTTTGGCTGGGGGTTGTTTCCAGCCTATGGTGAGGTGGGAAGGGAAAGGTAAGGTGGTGGCATCTCAGCTCCCAGACACATGAGAAAGCCCTGCAGCGGTGGCACGGCCATGGTCATTGCCCAGAGACCCCAGAGCCAGCCAGCTGTGAAGATTGAATTAGAGAGGGGTCATGTCCCTGTCCCTGTGGGCAGCAGCTCACACTGCCGGGCCACACACCGTGCCAAAGTGGTGTCAGGCTGTTTTGCATGAGACTTCTGTACCTGGGCACTGACTACAAACCTTCAGCTTCTGGAGCAAAAAGCACTTGGCCAAACAGAGTTGCTGCTGGATTGAAGCACAAGCTTTCCTCTTCCTGCTCCGGCAGGCAGATTGGACTAGATGATCTTTTGAGGTCCCTTCCATTCCCTAACAATCTGTGATTCTGTGATTCCTTGCCTGTTCTTTTGATGGGTGAAAATCTCTGTGATTTCTTCACAAATGGGCTTTCCTCATCTAGATGTGGCCAGGGAGAGGAGACCTGTATCCAGTGGGGTCCCTCAAGG
>NW_010305200.1:0-596 GCF_000700745.2 Antrostomus carolinensis | reverse complement strand
GCACTGGTGAGTGGGGACTTTGGTGGTGGCTGTGGTGACTTTTCTCAGGGCACGGGAGAGAGGAGCGGGGCTCCTGGGGTCTGGGGCTCCCCCAGATCCCTCAGCCAAAGTCCTGGGGGTGACACCTCCCTGCAGGACTCGCTCTGAGAGGCCTTGGGGCAGCCATGGGGGCAGTGTGTGCCCCCTGCCCAGGGTGTGTTCAGAAAATGCCCTTCCTGACGCTGACATGGGTGGCTCTTTATCGTGTGAGAGCGCAGTAACTCTGCTCCTCTGTGCTGGTTCCCTCTCTGCACCGCAGGGTGACGAGGTGCTGGCGTTTCACTGCAGACGTGGGCAGTGCTCTGCTGGAGTCACACAGAAAGAGGAAGCCCCAGCCATGAGGACTTTGCTTTGTGGAAGCTGAGAGCTGTCCCTCAAGGATCAAGGACACTCTGGGACACCTGAGGGAACGCCGACATCCCAGCTCCTCTGACCCGGCTCTGAAACCCTCCCAGCGTCGGCTGAGCCTCACGGGCAGTGACTGTGGCAAGACGTGTCCAGGGGTGACTGGACCAACAGAGCAGCAGCAAGAAAGCTGAGGAGTGGCTGTGCCAAGT
>NW_010305199.1:1898-2154 GCF_000700745.2 Antrostomus carolinensis | reverse complement strand
GGGGTGGCAGGGCTCAGACAGCTGCCGCTGAAACCTGGGAGAGAAGGACACAGTGTCACCGAGGGGTGGTGGGGTCAGATCTGCTGGCATGCCACCAGTTCCCAACCCAGACTGGGATGCCATGCCAGCTCAGTGCCCTCAGCCCAGGGTGCTCCCAGGGTGGTTTGGGTGGTGCTATGTCCCACCATGAGCATGGCCACCATGATCGCTCCTCCAATGGGGAGGAAATTCCCCAGCACTCTGTCACACTCAGGGA
>NW_010305199.1:0-1779 GCF_000700745.2 Antrostomus carolinensis | reverse complement strand
GCAAAGCGCCACAGGCCTCGAGTGATGGCAGCCCCAAGCTGCAGTGGAGATGACTGGGTAAGAGCAGGAAAGTGAAAGGAAAAACACCCCCCAAAGGTAAAAATCTCTATAAACCAGGAAAATCTACCCCCAGGGTGGTAGGGCAGAGCTGCAGGGGGTGCTGTGCCAGTCCAGTGCTTATGCAGAGCCAAACCCACATCACAGCCCTGGCCGGCCGCTAATCTGCTTGCGCGGCTGGGATTAAACCCCTAACTCGGCAGCACTATTTTTGGCTCCAGGGTGCCACCACTGCCAGCTCCAGCCCCAGCACAGGGTCTCTGCTGGTGGCAGTGGATAAGGGACCATCTCAGGGGGTACTGCCACATCCCCTTGCCCTCCAGCACCTTGAAAGATGATCTCTGCACCGGCTCCTCGCGGCTGGCCGTGCACCATTTGGCTTTGTAACCAGAGCTTTCCCAGCTGCCGGGCTGGGATTACTCCATTTCCGAGCCATGTCCCTCTGCCCTTCCTGAGTGAAACCCAAGCCCTGCGCTGGCATGGCGCTTCCCGAGGGGTCGCAGCCAGCTCCCCGCATAGCTCAAAGGTCACCCAGAGCCGAGCCCCGCTTCGCCGGGGAGAGATGCTTGTCCGTTCTGGGCACATCCCAAGGGTTTCCATAGCCCCACTGCCACATCCAGCCCACAGGGGACACCCCTCTACCAGTGACATGGCACCATCACCACAGCAAAGGGCATCCAGGAGGCCACAAGAGAAGCTGGAGGTTGACTGTGACCTGTGCCATGTTGCCTGCTCATAGCAAGGGAGGGGACCAGCAAAGCCTCTGGGAACACAGGGGTGGTTGGGGACAAAGCTACAGCTTGGAGAGGAAGCGAGGAGCAGGGTCTCTCTCTCTAAAAATCCCCCAAATCACCAGGATGCATGGGGAGTAAAGACTGATGTGGGCAGGACAGGGATGGCAGCAGCTGCCCAGCCCAGCAAGGCTCAGCTCAGACAGCAAAAAGCTGCAGTGGGCAGGAGAAAGGACAGCAGGAGCCCTGACTCAGCACCATCGCCTGTCACAGCAGGGACGGATGCAGGTGGCAGCCCCCATCACCCTCACCTCTCCCAAGGTGTCCCCCGGGCTGGGAGGAGCAGATCCCTGTCAGCGGGGACAAAGAGCCACGAGATCCCAGTGGGAAGCCACAAGTTTTGCCATGCTGCTCCCCACAGACAGCAATGTCTGGTCCACGCTCTGTGACCGTGGCAAGGGGATGAGTGGACAGGCATCCCCCTTCCCTCCCCACCACTTGAGGCTACCAATCCATCCCAGGAGGGCCAAAGTCCCCCAAAACCCCCACAAGTACCCCAAAACCCCCGCAAGTCCCCAGCGCTTGCTGAGGCAGGGAAGCCTTACCTGTGTTCTGTGGGGTATTGGTTCTCAGACACCATCTTTGGCATGTGCACGGGCGCGTGAGGCAGCCGCGGCACGGCAAAGGTCTGCAGCCTCTGCTCCGGCAGCGGGCGTGGGGCTGGGGATGCTCCATGGGCAGTTGCCTGCACGGTTGTTTGGCGCCTGCGGTGGCAGAGCCGATCCCTGGTGCGTGGGTGACACCGGTGCAGTGGGTGGCGTTAATGGCTTGAACCCGGCGGTGGGTTTCCTGTCATAGGCACTGCAGAGGGGAGAGGGGACAGTGACACTAAGGTGGACACCTCCAGGGGTGGCAGAGGCTGATGAGCCAGACGAGTCCCCTTGCCATGAGCTGAGGGGTCTGCGGGCAGCACCCACCCTCCCACTACCTA